>NC_139998.1:21634686-21698237 GCF_964263955.1 Coregonus lavaretus | reverse complement strand
TGCAATTACTCAGGAGGAAGATATGGCTGAGAAACATCAGGTGTAGGGACATCAGTCTGCAGAAGTCCTTCGAGGACCTGAAGAAAGGTCCTCGAAGTGCGAGGAGCACTTTGAAAAGTGTTTTATTCTGATTAAGGTACAGCTACTATCTTTGTCAATGAAAATACATTTCAGCCATATGATACTATTCTGGTAAAAATGTCTCTTTCAACAGGGTTCATGGAAGACACTGTCCTCCGAGGCAGTACCTACCAGAATAAATTGCATGAATTCCTGGCTAAATCGTCAACTCCAGCCCAAGAGACTGCTGACATTGTGGCTGAGGCAATAACGAGACTAAAAAGCATAGGACTGACTGTAAGTAACAATGTCTATATACAATAGTCCACTTTCATCACTACTATATATTTGGAATTTACAGTAATGACTTTAAATGCGACAGGTCATCAATGTTGTGTGTGACCAGTCACCCTGTAATATGAAGTCCATGAAACTCCTTGTCTAAATGGTGAGGACCACACTGACGGGGCACACTGCATTACAAAATCCCCATCATCTTTGATGTTCCGCACTTGGTAAAGTGCAGAACAACTTCAAGCGTCATGGGATGAAGGTAGATTTAAAGATATTATAATTACAATTAAATGGAAAATATACATGTTTAACAATAAACATTTACTAATGTCATTCCTTTTAACTCACCAGATCGGAGATGATGAAATCCTTTGGGACCATCTGGTGTTGTTTTACAAGATGGACAAAAGGCACCCAATCAGGATGGCACCAAAGCTGACGGACAAACACATTAATCTGCAACCCTTGACAAACATGCGAGTGAAGCTGGCAACACAGGTGTTTAGCCACACTGTCTCTGCAGGTAAAGAAACACATTAACATAAATATCTGCAAATATCGACAATAATTTACAAATTCATACACTTTATACATTCAAGACACTACACTAACCTGTTATTGCGTGAAAATACTGTACTACCACATAACTATACAAATATTAATAAATGTTGGCATGAAAAGATGGAACATCATAAAACATAATGTAGTAAAAATGATGTAGTGGTCCTAACGAATGCTTTACTTTACTTACTTACAAAATGCCTAAGGAAGTGGAATGTACAGCCCATTTCCTGGAAAAAATGAACAAGTTGTTTGACGTTCTGAACTCAAGGTATGTTCAATCAAATGTAAATGCAATCAGTACAGGGTGTATTATGCAGCTGAAAACCTTGCACATAGAAATCACTATCAAACCAACACAAGCTTTTTCCTTGTAGATCTTGCAGGGATAAAAATCTATGGAGGAGGAATCTCAGACAAGAGAACAGCTTCAAGCTGGATTTCCTTCAGGAAGCAATACGATGGATTGACACATGGAAATGTAAGTAAGTTGATTTAATACGAAGACATTAAATATGCCATGCTTCTTCCACCTCAAACTAGACTAGGACCCACTCACTGACATGCTTTGCAGAAACCAACATTATATTACTCCTGTAATGCAGGAGTATAATACAGTGGGGGAAAAAAGTATTTAGTCAGGACATTGTAGGATTTGTAATGAATTTATTTGCAAATTATGGTGGAAAATAAGTATTTGGTCACCTACAAACAAGCAAGATTTCTGGCTCTCACAGACCTGTAACTTCTTATTTAAGAGGCTCCTCTGTCCACAACCTCAAACAGTCACACTCCAAACTCCACTATGCCCAAGACCAAAGAGCTGTCAAAGGACACCAGAAACAAAATTGTAGACCTGCACCAGGCTGGGAAGACTGAATCTGCAATAGGTAAGCAGCTTGGTTTGAAGAAATCAAATGTCGGAGCAATTATTAGGAAATGGAAGACATACAAGACCACTGATAATCTCCCTCGATCTCCCAGCGCGGCTTCAAACTACCCCTACGGAGTGTCCTAAAAAGAATGAAGAAGCAGAGGAAAATGCTTTAAAATGTCTGTGCACAGCCAAACTTAATCAGGACAGCTTAGAGGTAAGTTGTGAGTTGTAATGTAATATCATGTTTGTTTATGTAGGGTAATCATGAGTCTTACATTGAATTAGAGGTCCCAAACCCAACCACAGTCCAATACATTTAGGCCTAGGTTAACGCATACAAAGCAGAAAGACCACCGTTTCCAGATAATCTATGGGACAGCAAAAAAAAAATCATCCCAAAGTAGTCTGTCTGACCGCTCGCTCCCACCCGCAGCATGAAAGATGCTGACCGCGCCGCAATGATCTCTGTCGGGACCCGCAGCCCTCTACATTGAATCACTCACCCATTGTGCTAGTTGTTGTTGGTGCTCAGTCGCCAATGTTCTCTGCCATGTTTTCTTGGGCCTTCCTCTTCTGCCTTCCTCTCCTGCATTCACCTTCAGATGACAACATAAAAGTAGATAAGGAGATGAAAAACAGAGGGTATTCCAAAAGTTTATCCTAATGTTTGTTGTATATTATTTCTAGAATTTTTTTTTATAGAATCTGTTCTCAGTTATTAGGGGGAAAGGTGGGCACAGATTAACTCCCTCTGCCAAAGAGTTTTCTGCTGCACTTAAAAGTGATTCAATTGCGAACATCCTCACCTGTGCAAGTAACACAAACTGCCAGACTAATCCAGATGATGACCTACTACTCCACGGCAAAGACACCACTTCTCCTACCCCTCTTGCTTTCGGCCCTAGTCCCGATGATGCAGGCCAACTCAGAGAATCCTCTACCAGTCATCGCCAGTTGGATCTTCCCACTGCTTCAGACATTGACCCTACAGCAATTACAACGGTAAACAACTTCAATATGACACAAACAACTTTAAAAATAGGTGTTTTATTGCTCACAAATATTATTTCCCCAATACACAGATCAACACTGCCGAAGGGAATACAGATGGTGATTGTTTGAAGAATGAGATCCTGAGCTATATAAGCGGATGGCTTGTACATGAGGTGCAGAAAGAACCAATCCTCCATGACTACAAGGCACGCGAGAGGCTGCTGGTCCACATTGGTTCTGAGCATAACTATGCTAAAGGGTCTTCTGATGCAACAACCTTTATCATAAGGAAGCGCTACACTGAGGATGCTATGCTCGTGAAGCCGTCTCAACTGCTGAGGGTGATGGTAACAAAGATGGAGGACATAATTGACTAAATCCTTAGCAGTCTCTGGGCAAAAACTGGCATTGTGTCAGGACTAAGAGTCCTCTTACTTAGATCTAGTGCCTTTGATTGCATCCTGGAAGGCCATGTCGAGCATGCCTACCCTCTCATTGAAAAAATTAGAAAGAAATACACCATGTGTAGAATGGGAGCTCAGCTTAAAAATATATATATCGTCAAGTTAACTAACCACAAACCACAGCACAGCGAGAACACGCGTACCTCTATTATGCATGGGAATAATTTAACAGATTTCTTAAATAAAAAATAACTTGGAGCTGATTTCCTGGTGTTTTTCCAGTCTTCTATGTCCAACAATAAAAAACAATTTAAAAAATGTTTTGGCTCAGAAAACTTGGGGGGCCAAATAAAACCACCCATGGGCCAAATTCTGCCCGCGAGTTAGGGAAACCCTGCTTTGTCCTCACTGTCACTCAGAAACGTATTCCAATGTCTGTCTGGTAATGGTTCTGTTCAAAACAAAACGATTGTAAAATAATTTCGGTTCCAACACCTGGTTCTAGCTATTTTGAGGTGTAACAATGCAGTACTGTAGAGAGTACATTAATTCATGCAAACGCTATTCATCTGTGCTCATCCGTGTTCTAGCTGTTTCTAGCTCTTTGAGTAAACAAATACTTCCTGTGCTCTCTCAGATGAATGATTAGCTAGCTAACCTAGCTATTTTTCTGGCACGTGCAGAATCTGATTTATTGCTCTACAGTAGCTAGCTAAAGTTAGCAAGCTAATCATAATTTTGCGGATAAATATATAATATGCTGTATATATCGAGCTAGCTACTATTTCTCTCTTCTTGCCCATGCGAAATTATAGAATATATTAAGAGAAGAGTAATGGGTTAGCTATAGGTAATAAACTCACTCAATTATATTTTACCAATAGTCTCCAGTATTGATTCGCAAACTAATGATGACAACTGTTAACTAGCTGACTAACGTTAGGTAGTTTTTTGCATGTGCGGAGCCCAGCTAATTTAATGTTATTGATTTAACTAGCTGTTAGCTACTGTTAGTTCCCCAGCATGTTTTTTTAATTTTAGCTATTAGCCATCGTTAGCGGTTTTTCACCATTGTCCGTGGCCTGCACTACCTACCAGCCAGCTCTAGCCTGGACTATTATAAGCCAGTCTGCACTGTCTGCACAGCGCGTTATCGACCCAGAACATATCGGTTTTTCTGCCGGAATCATTGAATCACTGGACCTTTAATACCGGATCATCGCAACTAGCTAGCTGCAACCAAATGGATGTAGTTGTTGGCTAATCAGCCCTGAGCTAGCCTCGAGCCAGGCCCATCTCCCGGCTATCTACCTCTCTGTCAACCGGACGGTACCTCCTAGTGTTGACATGGAGCCCCGCCAATCCAACACGACTGGTCTGCCGACGAAATCGTCTGATGTGGTTTCAACAGGCTTCCCATTACGACGTCGACCACGAAGATCCATCTGCTAGCCCCGGCCCGCTAGCACACGCAAGCCGTGGCCTCTTGCTCGCCAGTGCTGTAGAAGCCCCTGAACCACCTCCGAACTCTCCTATTGCTGTTCACCGGACCTTATGAAAACTCAGCTATACAGCTGATGCCTGCTGGACTGTTCCTTTATACGGTACCGCATCCTGTTTATGTTTAGTCTCAGCCCAAATTTTGTCGCCATTACCAGCTGTTGTCTTAGCTCTCTCGAATAACACCTGTGATTGCTTTAAGCCTCTCTCCCATGTAAATATGTTGTTTCGGTTATTTCTTATTGTATTATTTCACTGATGATCCCCCAGCCCAGCTCAACCTGCCTTAGATAGCTCCTTTGTCCCACCCCCCATACACGCGGAGACCGACTCAATCGGTCCCTCCAGTGATGCTATCTCTTTCATCGTTACCCAACGCTTAGGTTTACCTCCACTGTACTCATATCCTTCCATATCCTTGTCTGTACATAATGCCCTGAATCTATTCTACAACGCCCGGAAATCTGCCCCTTTTTTTCTCTGTATCCAACGCACTAGAAGACCAGTACTTAAAGCCTTTAGCTGTATCCTTATTCTACTCCTCCTCTGTTCCTCTGGTGATGTAGAGATTAACCCAGGCCCTGTAGCCCCCAGCATCACTCCTACTCCTCAGGCGTTATCATTTGTTGACTTCTGTAACCGTAAAAGCCTTGGTTTCTTGCACGTTAACATCCGAAGCCTCCTCCCTAAGTTTGAGTTATTCACTGCGTTAGCACACTCCGCCAACCCTGATGTTCTAGCAGTGTCTGAATCCTGGCTTAGGAAGGCCACCAAAAATTTAGAAATTTCCATCCCCAACTACAACATTTTCCGTCTCGATAGAACTGCCAAATGGAGTGGGGTTGCAATCTACTGTAGAGATAGCCTGCAGAGCTCTATCGTACTATCCAGATCTGTGCCCAAACAGTTTGAGCTTCTACTTCTAAAAATCCACCTTTCCAGAAATAAGTCTCTCACTGTTGCCGCTTGCTACAGACCCCCCTCAGCCCTGAGCTGTGCCCTGGACACCATATGTGAACTGATTGCCCCCCATCTATCCTCAGAGTTCGTATTGCTTGGTGACCTAAACTGGGATATGCTTAACACCCCGGCCAATCTACAATCTAAACTAGATGCACTCAATCTCACACAAATTATCAACGAACCTACCAGGTACAACCCTAAATCTGTAAATATGGGCACCCTCATAGATATCATCCTGACAAATGTACCCTCTAAATACACCTCCGCTGTCT
This sequence comes from Coregonus lavaretus, assembly GCF_964263955.1. Classification (NCBI taxonomy): domain Eukaryota; kingdom Metazoa; phylum Chordata; class Actinopteri; order Salmoniformes; family Salmonidae; genus Coregonus; species Coregonus lavaretus. The sequence continues at coordinate 21,692,313 of NC_139998.1, read as the reverse complement.
TCAACCAGGATCTCAGCAATCACTGCCTTATTGCCTGCGTCCGTAATGGGTCCACGGTCAAACAAACGACCACCCCTCATCACTGTCAAACGCTCCCTAAAACACTTTAGCGAGCAGGCTTTTCTAATTGACCTGGCCTTGGTATCCTGGATGGATATTGACCTCATTCCGTCAGTAGAGGATGCCTGGTTGTTCTTTAAAAGTGCTTTGCTCTCAATCTTAAATAAGCATGGCCCATTCAAAAAATGCAGAACTAAGAACAGATATAGCCCCTGGTTCTCCTCAGACTTGACTGCCCTTGACCAGCACAAAAACATCCTGTGGCGTACTGCATTAGCATCGAACAGCCCCCGCGATATGCAACTTTTCAGGGAAGTCAGGAACCAATATACACAATCAGTTTGGAAAGCAAAGGCTAGCTTTTTCAAACAGAAATCTGCATCCTGTAGCACTAACTCCAAAAAGTTTTGGGACACTGTAAAGTCCATGGAAAATAAGAGCACCACCTCCCAACTGCCCACTGCACTGAGGCTAGGAAACACTGTCACCACCGATAAATCTACAATAATCGACAATTTCAACAAGCATTTTGCTACGGCTGACCATGCTTTCCACCTGGCTACCACTACCCCGGCCACCAGCTCTGCACCCTCCGCTGCAACTTACCTCTGGCTGTCTCTATGGGGGTGCCACAGGGTTCAATTCTCGGGCCGACTCTATTCTCTGTGTATATCAATGATGTCGCTCTTGCTGCTGGTGACGCTCGGATCCACCTCTATGCGGACGACACCATTTTGTATACATCTGGCCCTTCATTGGACACTGTGTTAACAAACCTCCAAACGAGCTTCAACGCCATACAACACTCCTTCCATAGCCTCCAACTGCTCTTAAACACTAGTAAAACTAAATGTATGCTCTTCAACCAAACGCTGCTTGCACCCGCCCACCCAACTAGAATCACTATTCTCGGCGGGATTACCTAGAGTATGTGGACAACTACAAATACCTAGGTGTCTGGTTGGACTATAAACTCTCCTTCCAGACTCACATTAAGCATCTCCAATCAAAAGTTAGTTCTAGAATCAGCTTCCTATTTCGCAACAAAGCCTCCTTCACTCATGCTGCCAAATATGCCCTCGTAAAACTGACTATCCTACCGATCCTTGACTTCGGCGATGTCATTTACAAAATAGCCTCCAACACTCTACTCAGCAAATTGGATGTAGTCTATCACAGTGCCATCCGTTTTGTCACCAAAGCCCCATATACTACCCACCACTGTGAACTGTACGCTCTTGTTGGCTGGCCCTCACTACATATTCGTCGCCAAACCCACTGGCTCCAGGTCATCTATAAATCACTGCTAGGCAAATCCCCGTCTTATCTTAGCTCACTGGTCACCATAGCAACACCCACCCGTAGTCTGCGCTCCAGCAGGTATATCTCACTGGTCATCCCCAAAGCCAACACCTCCTTTGGCCGCCATTCCTTCCAGTTCTCTGCCAATGACTGGAACAAACTGCAAAAATCTCTGAAGCTGGAGACTCTTATTTCCCTCACTAATTTTTAGTGTCAGTTGTCAGAGCAGCTTACCGATCACTGCACCTGTACACAGCCATTCTGAAATTAGCCCACCCAACTACCTCATCCCCATATTCTTATTTATTTTTGCTAATTTGCCCCCACCATTTGCACATCATCTTTTGCACATCTATCATCCCAGTGTTAATTACAACATTGTAACTATTTTTGCACTATGGCCTATTTATTTATTGCCTTACCTCCAAAAACTTACTACATTCGCACACACTGTATATATATTTTCTGTTGTATTTTTGACTTTATGTTTTGTTTACCCCATATGTAACTCTGTGTTGTTGTTTTTATCGCACTGCTTTGCTTTATCTTGGCCAGGTCGCAGATGTAAATGATAACTTTTTTATTTATTTTTTATTTTTTTATTTTTTTAACTTGTTCTCAACTGGCTTACCTGGTTGTATAAAGGTGAAATAAAAAATGGAAAATAGCTAGCTAGCTACACCTTTCTCTCTTGCATTTTACACTAGCTACTGTAGCTAACTCTTAGCCATTTTACATTTTAAAATAAAGTATACATCTAATCAATTTTTTTATTGTCCTATCATGATGGAACGATCCCCAACTCTGTATCCTAGACACCCACCTGAGCGACCCATACACCAAAGAGGAGTCCCCATCTGTTTTATGGCCATGCTGTGAGTTGCCTATATGCAGCCAAAACAGAAAAATAAATGCGGTCAGAGACCTACTTGAGCAACACCGCCCCCTCAAGATTCTGAGCCTGCCTGGCAGGGTTGGTCCTACAAAGCCAGAGCCCCCTGATGGGAGAGCATAATATACAAGGAAATTCTCAAAGCTGCTAATGAGAACCTTGACGACCTTGTACCTAGCCGGTGGGGATTCCGGTGGGGTACCCCCACCCAGGTAGTGGCAGTGCTGGCAACACTGGCTACAGTAACCCATGGGGAGGGGGTCACACTCGGATAATCAGAGAGGGGGCATATTATTGTGGCCCTGGTGGCACAAAATAATCAAAGGTCTGACTGCACGGAGATGCTTGGGAAAAATTGTTACAACGGGGGACCAGAGTGTTTGTGTCTCAGGGGAAGAGGGTGGCTCTGATCTCCATCACCTAGGACTTGACATAGATTAATCAAATCTCACATTGTTGTCAATTTTTTGCTCAATCTTGCATGCTTTCTCAAACAGCTGTAACTGTATATGCATTCGTAAATCAGGTCCTTTCTTGAGTTGGACTCTGGGATGTAACAACCGTTGAGCATCTGATCTTATGGTTGATTGTGGAGGAAAGGGTTTGAGTGTGTTAGAGTATGTGCATGTGTGTGTGTGTGTGTGTGTGTGTGTGTGTGTGTTTATCCCACATCTGTTACAAGGGGGTAAGTATGTTAGAGAATATAGGATGAACCACAAAAATTGTTTGCTAAAATAATAATTGCTTGGTTATAGGTAACAATCCTACGCATGAACTGCCGACATTATTACGCATATTAATTGATAATGATGGAAATTAAGATATGCAAGATATTTTAATAGATATATATTTTGAAATAGCTATATATACACTGCTCAAAAAAATAAAGGGAACACTTAAACAACACAATGTAACTCCAAGTCAATCACACTTCTGTGAAATCAAACTGTCCACTTAGGAAGCAACACTGATTGACCATAAATGTCACATGCTGTTGTGCAAATGGAATATACAACAGGTGGAAATTATAGGCAATTAGCAAGACACCCCCAATAAAGGACTGGTTTTGCAGGTGGTGACCACAGACCACTTCTCAGTTCCTATGCTTTCTGGCTGATGTTTTGGTCACTTTTGAATGCTGGCGGTGCTTTCACCAGGGGGATTGGGGGGAAGAAATATACAAAGAAACTCAAAAGGGGTGATGATATTAATTAACAGTAATTTCAATCCGAATGTGCAAATTGTCCAAACAGATCCGCAAGGTAGATGGATTATTTTAAATATGTTATTGGACCATAAACAGATATGGCTCATTAACCTTTACGGACCAAATAATGATGATCCACAATTCTTTGACAATATATATAATAAATGATCAACCCTGCAAGCAATACAATACTCTATTATTATGGTGGGAGATTATAATACTGTTTTAAATAGCTCAATGGACCGTACAGGAAATCACACTACAAACTATCACCATCATGCTCTTAAGGAAATTGTGAATGTCATGGATACATTAGAACTAGTAGATATGTGGAGGCTTAAATATCCTGATCTAGTGAGATATACATGGCGGAGACTCAATCAAGCTAGTCGTCTTGACTTCTTTCTTATGTCATTCTCGTTGGCACCAAAAGTTTTAAAATGTTGATAGGGGACAGAATGCAGTCGAACCATCATATAATTGGCATTTACATTACTCTTACTGAATTTCCACATGGGCGAGGATATTGGAAATTTAATCAAAGCCTATTGGATGATAACTTGTTTTTAACTAGGACATAGGAATTTATAACTGATTTTTTCCGAAATAACATAGGTACAGCAATTCAGAACTCATCTCGAAAACAAAAGCAATTTAGGTCAAAAGAGTCCATACTAACAAAGGAAATAGAAGGTCTAACAGAACAGATAGATAGCAATAAAAACTGTAACATAGAGGCTCAGAATAAATGAGAGGAAAATCAAAAAGAAATGGTGAAACTTATTCAAGAAAGATCAAGTGCAACAAATCAAATTAAATAAAATTGTATTGGCCACATGCGCCAAATACAACAGGTGCAGACATTACAGTGAAATGCTTACTTACAGCCCTTAACCAACAGTGCATTTATTTTTAATAAAAAAGTAAAATAAAACAACTAAAAAGTGTTGAGAAAAAAAGAGCAGAAGTAAAATAAAACAACAGTAGGGAGGCTATATATACAGGGGGGTACCGGTGCAGAGTCAGTGTGCAGGGGCACCGGCTAGTTGAGGTAGTTGAAGTAATATGTAGAGTTAAAGTGACTATGCATGAATAATTAACAGAGTAGCAGCAGCGTAAAAATATTGGGTGGGGGGTGGGAGTGGGGGGGCAGTGCAAATAGTCCGGGTAGCCATGATTAGCTGTTCAGGAGTCTTATGGCTTGGGGGTAGAAGCTGTTGGGAAGTCTTTTGGACCTAGACTTGGCACTCCGGTACCGCTTGCCGTGCGGTAGCAGAGAGAACAGTCTATGACTAGGGTGGCTGGAGTCTTTGACAATTTTGAGGGCCTTCCTCTGACACCGCCTGGTATAGTGGTCCTGGATGGCAGGAAGCTTGGCCCCGGTGATGTACTGGGCCGTACGCACTACCCTCTGTAGTGCCTTGCGGTCGGAGGCTGAACAGTTGCAATACAAGGCGGTGATGCAACCAGTCAGGATGCTCTCGATGGTGCAGCTGTATAATTTTTTGAGGATCTGAGGACCCATGCCAATTCTTTTCAGTCTCCTGAGGGGGAATAGGCTTTGTTGTGCCCTCTTCACAACTGTCTTGGTGTGTTTGGACCATGATAGTTCGTTGGTGATGTCGACACCAAGGAACTTGAAGCTCTCAACCTGTTCCACTACAGCCCCGTCAATGAGAATGGAGGCGTGCTCAGTCCTCTTTTTTTTCCTGTAGTCCACAATCATCTCCTTTGTCTTGATCACGTTGAGGGAGAGGTTGTTATCCTGGCACCACACGGCCAGGTCTCTGACCTCCTCCCTATAGGCTGTCTCATCGTTGTCGGTGATCAGGCCTACCACTGTTGTGTCGTCGGCAAACTTAATGATGGTGTTGGAGTCGTGCCTGGCCATGCAGTCATGCGTGAACAGGGAGTACAGGAGGGGACTGAGCACGCACCCCTGAGGGGCCCCCGTGTTGAGGATCAGTGTGGCAGATGTGTTGTTACTTTTTCCCTCATTGTACCTACCCTTAACACCTGGGGGCGGCCCGTCAGGAAGTCCAGGATCCAGTTGCAGAGGGAGGTGTTTAGTCCCAGGATCCTTAGCTTAGTGATGAGCTTTGAGGGGACTATGGTGTTGAATGCTGAGCTGTAGTCAATGAATAGCATTCTCACGTAGGTGTTCCTCTTGTCCAGGTGGAAAGGGCAGTGTGGAGTGCAATAGAGATTGCATCATCTGTGGATCTGTTGGGGCGGTATGCAAATTGGAGTGGGTCTAGGGTTTCTGGGATAATGGTGTTGATATGAGCCATGACCAGCCTTTCAAAGCACTTCATGGCTACAGACGTCAGTGCTACGGGTCGGTAGTCATTTTGGCAGGTTATCTTAGTGTCCTTGGGTAAAGGGATTATGATGGTCTGCTTGAAACATGTTGGTATTACAGACTCAGTCAGGGACATGTTGAAAATGTCAGTGAAGACACTTGCCAGTTGGTCAGCACATGCTCGGAGTACACGTCCTGGTAATCCGTCTGGCCCTGCGGCCTTGTGAATGTTGACCTGCTTAAAAGTCTTACTCACATCGGCTACGGAGAGCGTGATCACATAGTCATCTGGAACAGCTGGTGCTCTCATGCATGCTTCAGTGTTGCTTGCCTCGAAGCGAGCATAGAAGTGGTTTAGCTCGTCTGGAAGTCTTGTGTCACTGGGCAGCTCGCGGCTGTGCTTCCCTTTGTAGTCTGTAATAGTTTTCAAGCCCTGCCACATCCGACGAGCGTCAGAGCCGGTGTAGTACGATTCAATCTTAGTCCTGTAATGACTCTTTGCCTGTTTGATGGTTCGTCGGAGGGCATAGCGGGATTTCTTATAAGCGTCCGGGTTAGAGTCCCGCTCTTTGAAAGAGGCAGCTCTACCCTTTAGCTCAGTGCGGATGTTTCCTGTAATCCATGGCTTCTGGTTGGGGTATGTACGTACGGTCACTGTGGGGACGACATCATCGATGCACTTATTGATGAAGCCAGTGACTGATGTGGTGTACTCCTCAATGCTATCTGAAGAATCCTGGAACATGTTCCAGTCTATGCTAGCAAAACAGTCCTGTAGCTTAGCATCTGCGTCATCTGACCACTTTTTTATTAACCGAGTCACTGGTGCTTCGTGCTTTAGGTTTTGCTTATAAGCAGGAATCAGGAGGATAGAGTTATGGTCAGATTTGCCAAATGGAGGGCGAGGGAGAGCTTTGTATGCATCTCTGTGTGCAGAGTAAAGGTGGTCTAGAGTTTTTTTTACTCTGGTTGCACATTTAACATGCTGGTAGTAATGAGGTAGAACGGATTTAAGTTTCCCTGCATTAAAGTCCCCGGCCACTAGGAGCGCTGCCTCTAGATGAGTGTTTTCCTGTTCACTTATGGCCTTATACAGCTCATTCAGTGCAATCTTAATGCCAGCATTGGTTTGTGGTGGTAAATAGACAGCTATGAAAAATATAGATGAAAACTCTCTTGGTAAATAGTGTGGTCTACAGCTTATCATAAGATACTCTACCTCAGGCGAGCAAAACCTTGAGACTTCCTTAATATTTGATTTTGTGCACCAGCTGTTGTTTACAAATACACACAGACCGTCAGCCGTTCTATCCTGCCGATGTAGCGTATAGCCCGCTAGCTGTATGTTGTCCATGTCGTCGTTCAGCCACGACTTGGTGAAACATAAGATATTACAGTTTTTAATGTCCCGTTGGTAGGATAACTGTAATCTTAGGTCATACAATTTATTCTCAAATGATTGAACATTGGCTAATAGGATTGATGGAAGAGGCAGTTTACTCGCTCGCCGTCGGATCCTTACAAGGCACCCCGACCTACGTCCACGATATCTCCGTCTCTTTCTCATGCGAATGACAGGGATTTGGGCCTTGTCGGGTGTCTGTAGGATATCCTTCGCGGCCACCTCGTTGAATAAAAAATCTTCGTCCAATACGAGGTGAGTAATCGCTGTCCTGATATCCAGAAGCTCTTTTTGGTTATAAGAGACGATGACAGAAACATTATGTACAAAATAAATTACAAATAACGCGGAAAAACACACATAATAGTACAATTGGTTAGAGGGCTGTAAAACGGCAGCCATCTTCTCCGGCGCCATTCTATTAAAGAATAAAGCAAACTGGATGGAATATGGGGATAAATGCACCAAATAATTTTTCAATCTTCAACATAGAAATGCTACCAAAAGAATTTACTGAAACTGGTTACAAATGACGGTGTCACCCATGATTCACCAAATTATATTTTGAAGGAGGAAGCAAAGTACTTTAAGCATATGTTTTCGTTTCAGTCGCCTCCATCTCCTCTAACTGAAGCTAATTGTAGAGATTTATTTTCTATTGATAATATAAAATTAACAGTCATACAGAAAGTCTCATGTAAAGGTTTAATTACAGAGGAGGAACTTCTGGATGCAATTAAAGACTTTAAGTCCGGGAAAACTCCAGGGTTGGATGGCATACTAGTCGAGGTATAGCAAACCTTTTTTGATATACTCAGAGGACCGTTATTAGCATGTTTTAACCACTCCTATGTAAATGGTAGGTTATCAGACACTCAAGAAGAAGGTCTGATTTAATTATTACTGAAACAGGATACAAGTGGAAAATATAAAGATCCCGTCCATTTAAAAATTGGAGGTCCCTTACACTTCCGTGTTTTGAAGCAAAAATTCTAGTGAAATATAATTAAAAAGATATTGTCGGACATTATTCATTCTAATTAGACAGGTTTTTTACATGTACTATACATTGGAGATAATATAAGGCATGTACTGGAAACAATAGAACACTATGACAAAATCTGGGAAACCAGGACTGCTATTCATATCAGACTTTGAAAAGGCATTTGATAGAGCACGACTGGGGTTTATGTATAAATGCCTGGAGCATTTCGATTTTGGAGAATCTGTTATAAAATGGGTTAAAATCATGTATAGTAACCCTAGGTGTAAAATAGGAGTGAAACAAGGTTATCCACTATCAACATATCTATTTATTATGGCCATCGAAATGTTAGCTATTAAAATCAGATCCAGGGCTTAAAAACAAAGGTGTCATTGTACGCTGATGATTCATGTTTTCTTTTAAATCCACAACTTGAATCCCTCCACAGCATCATAGAGGATCTAGATACATTTTCTAACCTCTCTGGATTACAACCAAATTATGATAAATGTCAAGGGGTGCTGAAGGTGGGTGTGGTGCATGAATCAAGCGCAGGACGCAGAAGCTCAGTCCAAAAGACTTTAGTGCAATATTCACGTAGAAAATAAGCACAATAAGCCCGAAGGCGATATAACGGCGCACACAGGCGTCAATCAAACGGCGCACTAACATGTGCGAAAAACCTCTCCAAAACGGGCAGGGGTTGTAACTTACCCCTGGGCAGATGTCGGGGCGCCTTATACTGGGCGTACACCGAGCAGGAGGAGACATAAACCCTCACATCCCTAGCCAAAGTGGGCCACCAGCATTTAGTGCTAAGGCCATGCACTGTCCGGCCAATACCCGGATGTCCAGAGGAGGGTGACGTGTGAGCCCAGTAAATGAGTCGATCCCGAATCTCGAGCGGAACGTACTTCCGACCCTCAGGACACTGTGGAGGGCTGGGGTCGGTACGCAACGCTCGCTCAATTTCGGCATCGACCTCCCACACCACCGGTGCCACAAGGCAAGACTCCGGTAGTATGGGAGTAGGCTCAACGGACCTCTCCTCCGTGTCATACCGCCGGGACAGCGCATCTGCCTTACCATTCTGGGACCCAGGGATGTACGTGATTTTAAATACGAACCTGGTGAGAAACATACTCCATCGAGCCTGGCGAGGGTTCAGTCTCCTCGCTGCCCGGATGTACTCCAGGTTCCGATGGTCAGTCAAAATGAGGAAAGGGTGTTGAGCCCCCTCAAGCCAATGCCTCCACACCTTAAGGGCTTGAACTACAGCTAACAGCTCCCTGTCCCCAACGTCATAGTTACGCTCCGCCGGGCTGAGCTTTTTTGAGTAAAAAGCACAGGGGCGGAGTTTAGGTGGCGTGCCGGACCGTTGAGAGAGAACGGCCCCTATACCAGCCTCAGACGCGTCTACCTCAACCTGAAAGGGTAATGCGGGATCCGGATGCGCCAGCACCGGAGCCGACGAAACCCAGGTCCTTCAGTCTCCTAAAGGCCCTGTCCGCATCAGCTGACCACTGCAGGCGCACCGGACCCCCTTTCAGAAGGGACGTGATGGGAGCTGCCACCTGTCCAAAACCCCGGATAAACCTCCGGTAGTAATTCGCAAAGCCCAAGAACTGCTGCACCTCTTTTACAGTGGTTGGAGTTTGCCAATTACGCACAGCGGACACACGATCCACCTCCATTCTCACCCCTGACGCGGACAACCGATAACCCAAAAAGGAGACCGACTCCTGGAAAAACAGACATTTCTCTGCCTTGACATATAGGTCGTGCTCCAACAGCCTCCTCAATACACGACGCACCAGGGTTATATGCTCGGCTCGGGTAGACGAGTACACCAGAATGTCATCAATGTACACGACCACCCCTTGTCCCTGCATATCCCGGAAAATGTCATCTACGAAGGATTGGAAGACTGATGGAGCATTCATCAACCCATATGGCATGACGAGATATTCGAAATGACCTGACGTGGTACTAAACGCTGTCTTCCATTCGTCGCCCCCCCTAATGCGTACCAAGTTATACGCGCTCCTGAGATCCAATTTTGTGAAAAACCGCGCTCCATGCAATGACTCTGTCATGGTCGCAATCAGAGGGAGTGGATAACTGTATTTCACAGTAATCTGATTGAGACCACGGTAATCAATGCACGGGCGCAACCCTCCTTCTTTCTTCTTCACAAAAAAGAAACTCGAGGAGGCGGGAGAAGTGGAGGGCCAAATGTATCCCTGTCTCAAAGATTCGGCTATGTAAGTCTCCATAGCTTTTCTCTCCTCTTGAGACAAAGGATACACGTGGCTCCGTGGGAGCGCTGCTCCTGCCTGGAGATCAATCGCACAATCCCCCTGTCTATGAGGAGGCAACTGCGTCGCCCTAGTTTTACTAAACACGAGAGCTAAATCCCCATATTCAGGCGGAATGTGCAGTGCGGGCACTTGGTTTGGACTTTCCACCGAAGTCGCCCCCACGGAAACACCCAGACATCGCCCCTCGCACTGAGCAGACCACCCATCGAGAGCCCTCTGTTGCCATGAAATAGCAGGGTTATGGGTGCTTAACCAGGGAATTCCCAGCACCACTGGGTACGCAGGAGAGTCGATCAGATACAGCTGTATAGTCTCTTCATGACCCCCCTCCGCACACATCCTAAGTGGTGCTGTGATCTCCCTAATCAACCCCGACCCCAACGGGCGGCTATCTAAGGCATGAACGGGAAAAGGTTTGTCAACAGGTAGGAGAGGGATCCCTAAATCTAAACAAAACTTCCGATCAACAAAATTCCCAGCTGCGCCTGAATCTACTAGCGCCTTATGCTGGGAATGAGGTGCAACCTGTGGAAAACACACAGGTATACAAAAGTGCGCAACAGAAAGCTCTGGGTAAGTGGGACGTCTACTCACCTGGGAGGCCCCCCCAGTGCGTGGCCTGTTGTCTTCTCCCCCGGAGAACCCTCCCCAGCACCTGGCCGCAGTGTGCCCTCCACGACCGCACTTGGTGCAGGAGACAGGCCCCCTCGGGCTCCTCCTCCTCCTTTCTCTAGCGCCGGCACCCCCGAGCTCCATAGGGCTCGGCTCAGAGGTGCCGGAGGGCGGAATGGACGGACCCCCCTCGGGACGTCCACGGGTGGCCAGCAGGGTGTCCAGACGGATGGACATATCGACCAACTGGTCGAAGGTGAGATGGGTATCCCTGCAGGCCAACTCACGTTGAACGTCCTCCCGTAGGCTACATCGAAAATGGTCGATGAGGGCCCGTTCATTCCACCCTGCGTCCGCCGCTAGAGTCCGGAACTCTAGAGCAAACGCCTGTGCGCTCCTCCTCCCCTGTCTCAGGTGGACTAGACGCTCCCCCGCCGCTTTGCCCTCAGGTGGATGGTCGAACACGGCCTTGAAGCGGCAGGAGAACTCGGCGTAGGAGATGGTGTTGGCGTCCATCTTCCTCCACTCGGCGTTAGCCCACTCCAACGCCTTGCCCGTGAGACAGGAGATGAGGGCGGAAACGCTCTCGTGTCCCGAGGGCACCGGGTGTACAGTGGCCAGGTAGAGCTCCACCTGCAGGAGGAACCCCTGACACCCGGCAGCTGTTCCGTCATACGCCCTCGGGAGCGAGAGCCGAATCCCCCTGGGTTCCGGACCTGGGACTAGTGGACCGGCCGATGGGGTTGGCAGGGTAGGTGGAGGTGTGGGTACCCCGCTGGCCTCCCATCGGTGCAGGGTGTTGATGACGTCCTGTAGAGCGGTCCCCAGTTGTCGTATCTGGTCATCTTGGCCGCGAACATGCTCCTCGAGCGACTCAGGCGTAACTGCAGATCCTGCTGATTACATTTTGGTGTGTGATTCTGTCAAGGGGTGCGGAAGTTGGGTGTGGTGCATGAATCAAGCGCAGGATGCAGAAGCTCAGTCCAAAAGACTTTAGTGCAATATTCACGTAGAAAATAAGCACAATAAGCCCGAAGGCGAAATAACGGCGCACACAGGCGTCAATCAAACGGCGCACTAACATGTGCGAAAAACCTCTCCAAAACACTGGAGGGAAGTACGTAGCTCCAACATGAAACAGAAGAGCAATCACACACAAAGACAAACACACACAACGAGAACTAAATAGGACACTAACGAGGACTAACAAGACACAGGTGTACAACATCAAGACAAAACCAAACGAACATGAAACATAGATCGGTGGCAGCTAGTACTCCGGGGACGACGACCGCCGAAGCCTGCCCGAACCAGGAGGAGGAGCAGCCTCGGCCGAAACCGTGACAATAAATGTACTATATTACGTATTGGATCACTAAAAAATACAATTTTTACATTACCATGTAGTTTACCAATAAAATGGTCTGATGGTGATGTGGATATACTCGGAATACTTATCCCAAATGAAATAAATTATCTCACTCCAATAAATTTAGCAAAAATAGATAAGATCTTGCTACCATGGAAAGGTAAATACCTGTCAATTTGTGGAAAAATCACCCTCATTAACTCTTTAGTATTAACCCAGTTTACCTGGCATCATGCTGTGGGGTTGTTTTTCAGCGTCAGGGACTGGGAGACTAGTCAGGATCGAGGCAAAGATGAGCAGAGCAAAGTACAGAGAGATCCTTGATGAAAACTTGCTCCAGAGCTCACAGGACCTTAGACTGGGGGCGAAGGTTCAGCTTCCAACAGGACAACGACCCTAAGCACACAGCCAAGACAACGCAGGAGTGGCTTTGGGACATGTCTCTGAATGTCCTTGAGTGGCCCAGCCAGAGCCAGGACTTCAGCGCGATCGAACATCTCTGGAGAGATCTGAAAATAGATGTGCAGCAACGCTCCCCATCCAACCTGACAGAGCTTGAGAGAATCTGCAGAGAAGAATGGGAGAAACTTGTAGCGTCATACCCAAGAAGACTCAAGACTGTAATAGCTGCCAAAGGTGCTTCAGCAAAGTACTGAGTAAGGGTTCTGAATAGTTATGTAAATGTGATATTTATGTTTTTAATTTTTAATTAGCAAAAATGTCTAAAAAACCGTTTTTGCTTTGTCATTATGGGGTATTGTGTGTAGATTGATGAGGATTTTTTTTGTTTTAAATACATTTTAGAATCAGGCTGTAACCTAACAAAATGTGGAAAAAGTCAAGATGTCTGAATACTTTCCGAAGGCACTTTATGTGTGAAATGGAAATGTGTTTTTTGCATATCCCAACTCCCCCTGAGACCCCCGGTGAGAGTGGGGACACAGCCAGCAATTTGGGTTAAGTGCCTTGCTCAATGGCACATCAACAGATTGTTCGCCTTGTCGGCTCAGGAATTCAAACTAGCGACCTTTCCTTTTCTGGCTCCACGCTCTAACCGCTAGGCTGCATGTCGCCTAATAAAATGTTTTCCCAACAATGGCTATTCGCACATAGCAAGCAGAAGCTGTGGGGAAATGGCAACATCCTCGCAAAACTGAGAGCGCAGACCAACATATTTAACTCTGGTTGGATTTCTGGGGATATGGATGAATACAAAAAGACCAGCTACAACCTCCAGAAATAAATCAAAGATGCAAAAATACAATACAGGGACAAAGTGGAATCGCATTTCAACGGCACTGACACAAGACACATTTGGCAAGGACTACAAACCAACAAGGAATACAAAGGGAAAACCAGTTGCAGACGAGCTAAATACTTTCTATGCTCTCTTCAAGGTCATCAACACCGATCCTCCTACGAGGACCCCTGCTGCTCTAGAGGACTGTGAGCTCTCGATCTCTGTGGCCGATGTGAGTAAGACATTCAAGCGTGTGAACTGTTGAACAGCCATCACGCCATTTCCTGTAGTAAGAGACAAAGACTCACTCATACAAAACAAGTTCACACACACTCACACATACACAAGCAGACTCCTGTACTCATACACTAACACATACGCCCATACTCACAAACACACGCACATACACACACACACAGCCAACGCTGCTGTCCCATGTACAGATGTAGAATCTTAATTTGAACACCCTGTTGCAGGAGAACTTTCCTTAAAAAGGCTTCTGAAGTGTGCAATTTCTACTTAGAATTGCAGACTTGATTTTCCTTATGGAAAATGTATCAACCCTTAAAAAAAATTCCATTAATTATAATCCATGTAATAATTCACATTTCCTGTTGCTGCAGAATTATTTTCCTGCTGTAGCAAACTGTCTCAAATTAAGATCCTACATCTGTATATAAAGACAAACACTGGACACTTCCCGTTTATTTTATATTGTTTTTCACACTGTGTATTCATATACTTTATTCTTCACATAGCTCATTCTAATATATCTACTACTGTACATTGCATTTTTGTTACACTGTTTCTACACACCACATATTTATATACTGGATTCTTGACTGTAATATACACTGTGGCCAGTTTATTAGGTACACCCATCTAGTGCCGGGTCGGACCCACCTTTGCCTCTAGAACAACCTGACTTCTTCAGGGCACGTATTCTACAAGGTGTCGGAAACGTTCCACAGGGATGTTGGTCCATGCTGACGCAATGACATCACGCAGTTGCTGCAGATTGGACGGTGGTACATTTATGCTGTGAACAGCCTATTCCATCTCATCCCAAATATGTTTACATTTACATTTTAGTCATTTAGCAGACGCTCTTATCCAGAGCGACTTACAGTTAGTGAATACATTTTTTTTTTATACTGGCCCCCCGTGGGAATCAAACCCACAACCCTGGCGTTGCAAAAGCCATGCTCTATCAACTGAGCTACATCCCTGCCGGCCATTCCCTCCCCTACCCTGGACGACGCTGGGCCAATTGTGCGCCGCCCATGAGTCTCCCGGTCGCGGCCGGCTGCGACAGAGCCTGGATTTGAACCAGGATCTCTAGTGGCACAGTTAGCACTGCGATGCAGTGCCTTAGACCACCGCGCCACTCAGGAGTTGGGTTTGGTCAGCAACAATGTTCAGATATGCTGTGGTGTTCAATCGTTGCTCAATTGGTTAAGGGACCTAACATGTTCCAGGAAAACATTCCCCACACCAGTACACCACCGCCACCAGCCTGTACTGTTGACACCAGGCAGGATGGGTCCATGGACTCATGCTGCTGCTTGCGCCAAATCCTGAGTCTGCCATCAGTATGGAACCGGTATTCGTCGGACCAGGCAATGTTTTTCCACTCCTCAATTGTACAGTGTTGGTGATCGCATGCCCACTGAAGCTTGCACGATTCTTGCCATTCTCCTTCAACTTCTCTCATCAACTAACTGTTTTCTTCCACAGGACTGCCACTGACTGGATGTTTTTGTTTGTCACACCATTCCTGGTAAACCCTAGACACTGTTGTGCGTGAAAAACCCAGGATGGCAGCCGTCTCTGAGATACTGGATCCGCCACGCCTGGCACACTCAAAGTCGCTTAGGTCACCCGTTTTGCCCATTCTAACGTTCAATCGAACAGTAACGGAATGCCTCTATGCCTGTCTGCCTGCTTTATATAGCAAGCCACGGCCAAGTAAACTCACTGTCTGTAGGAGCGATCCATTTTCGTGAACGGATGGTGTACCTAATAATCTGGCCACTGAGTGTATCTACTGCCGTACATATCATTCTTAGTATATATTTTTTATGTTTATATGCATAGATTGCATTTGGATTACTAATTGTGTTATTTGGGTTGTTAATTGGATTAGTTCTGACATTCTTGATTTCTGTTTTATTCTTTTTTATTATGAATTATTTGTGTACTTGTTTGACAACAGCGCCTCTTCAACCTCAGGCGACTACACCAGGCGACGTCTGATGAAGGCCCGAAGATCGTTAAGGACTCCAGTCACCCAAGCCATGGACTGTTCACTGTGTTACCATCTGGCAAAATGTGTTGGAGCATCAGGTCCCGGACCAACAGGCTCCGAGACAGCTTCTACCACCAGGCCATCAGACTTTTTCCTCTTTCATCTCTGCTTCTCACACAGCAAAGACAACAACAAAAAAAGACACAAAAAAAGAAAGAAAGGGGAACCTTTTCCGTGCTAAATGCCCGAATGACATCAGTTTGACCGGTTTAAGGAAATTAAAAGCTGTTAAAATGACCCAACATGGATGCATATTTTATGTGGTTGACCATTACCATTACAATACCAAACAATTGATTCATCATGTTTTAGCACTACACAGCAGAGACTTGAGAGAAAATAATAAATATAAAAAAAATATATAAACGCAACATGCAACAATTTTAACGATTTTACTGAGTTACAGTTCATCTAAGGAAATCAGTCAATTGAAATAAATTCATTAGGCCCTAATCTATGGATTTCATATGACTGGGAAGGGGCGCAGCCATGGGTGGGCCTGGGAGCCACTTGGGCGCCAGGCCCACCCACTGAGGAGCCAGGCCCAGCCAATCAGAATGAGTTTTTCCCAACAAAAGGGCTTTATTACAGACAGAAATGCTCCTCAGTTTCATCAGCTGTCCGGGGAGCTGGTCTCAGACGATCCCGCAGGTGAAGAAGCCAGATGTGGAGGTCCTGGGCTGGCGTGGTTACACGTGGTCTGCGGTTGTGAGGCCGGTTGGACATACTGCCAAATTCTCTAAAACGACGTTGGTAGAGAAATGAACATTAAATTATCTGGCAACAGCTCTGGTGGACATTCCTGCAGTCAGCATGCCAATTGCACGCTCCCTCAAAACTTGAGACATCTGTAACATTGAGTTGTGCGACCTTTTGTTGTCCCAGCACAAGGTGCACCTGTGTAATGATCATGCTGTTTAATCAGCTTCTTGATATGCCACACCTGTCACGTGGATGGATTATCTTCACAAAGGAGAAATGTTCACTAACAGGGATGTAAAGAAATTTGTGCACAACATTTAAGATAAATCATTTCTTTGTGCGTATTAACAATTTCTGGGATCTTTTAAAATGTAAGTAATGTAGCAGATGCGCTTACACAGAGCAAATTACAGTAGTGAGCACATATATTTTCATACCTTTTTTTCATACATACAGTGGGGAAAAAAAGTATTTAGTCAGCCACCAATTGTGCAAGTTCTCCCACTTAAAAAGATGAGAGAGGCCTGTAATTTTCATCATAGGTACACGTCAAATATGACAGACAAAATCAGGGAAAAAAATCCAGAAAATCACATTGTAGGATTTTTAATGAATTTATTTGCATATTATGGTGGAAAATAAGTATTTGGTCACCTACAAACAAGCAAGATTTCTGGCTCTCACAGACCTGTAACTTCTTCTTTAAGAGGCTCCTCTGTCCTCCAGTCGTTACCTGTATTAATGGCACCTGTTTGAACTTGTTATCAGTATAAAAGACACCTGTCCACAACCTCAAACAGTCACACTCCAAACTCCACTATGGCCAAGACCAAAGAGCTGTCAAAGGACACCAGGTTTCGCCGAACACCACGGACGAGCTCACTCTCCCTGCCTGTTTCATAACACTACGATCAGAGCCGGCTGCAGACAATTATCAGCTAGGGGGAAATCAGATATTCAACATTTTGATACTATATTTATAATTATATAAAATATATGCAACGAATGTTCCATCAATATATTTCTGTGCCAATGCACCATACAACCAATAAGCAAAGCATACCGACTTCGGGCACTTCAACATCATGGTTTGCGTTTTCAACACCACAATCAAATAGACTATGTAAATCTCAACAAACTGAAAATACCTCCCTCCCTACCTTGTACCCAGTATCGAAGGCTTGGCTTGACAATCACAGAATATCTGTCACGATCGTCGTAGGGAATAGACCAAGGCGCAGCGTGATGAACGAACATGTTTAAACTTTATTATCTTTAGTGATAATAGACCACAATAACCAAAAAAGAAACGACTCGTGAAGTCCACGGTAACAATGACCAACACGGAACAAAAACCCACAAACACAAAGGGAAAACAGACAGTTTAAATATGGCTCCCAATCAGAGACAACCAACGACAGCTGACACTCATTGCCTCTGATTGGGAGTCACTCTAGCCAACATAGAAATAAACACAACAGAATGAACACACCCTGGCTCAACATATAGAGTCCCAGAGCCAGGGTGTGACAGTACCCCCCCCTAAAGGCACGGACTGCGACCGCGCCTCAACTTGAACAAAACAGGGGAGGGCTGGGTGGGCATACCTCCTCGGCGGCGGTTCTGGCTCCGGCCTTACCACCCACCCTCCAATAAACCCCCCATAGCGCCCCTGGTCCAGTCTGGCCCCGCTGGCTGGAGCTGAACTGGATTTAGCAGGAGCGGTTAGCTTCAGCTCCATAGTGGAGCAGTTGACCTTACCAGGCACCGGTGACCCAGGCACGGGTTGTGCTGGACTGACGACGCGCACCCCTGGCTTGGTGCGTGGAGGAGGAACGGGCCTTACCAGGCTGATGACGCGCACCCCTGGCTTGGTGCGTGGAGGAGGAACGGGCCTTACCAGGCTGACGACTCGCACCCCTGGCTTGGTGCGTGGAGTAGGAACAGGCCGGACCGGGCTGACGACTCGCACCCCTGGCTTGGTGCGTGGAGTAGGGACAGGCCGGACCGGGCTGGCGACGCACACCGTAGACTTGGTGCGTGGAGCAGGGACAGGCCGGACTGGGCTGGCGACGCACACCGTAGGCTCGGTGCGAGGAACAGGGACAGGCCGGACCGGGCTGGCGACGCACACCGTAGGCTTGGTGCGAGGAGCAGGGACAGGCCGGACTGGGCTGGCGACGCACACCGTAGGCTCGGTGCAAGGAGCAGGGACAGGCCGGACCGGGCTGGCGACGCACACCGTAGGCTTGGTGCGAGGAGCAGGGACAGGCCGGACTGGGCTGGCGACGCACACCGTAGGCTTGGTGCGTGGAGCAGGGACAGGCCGGACCGGGCTGGCGACGCACACCGTAGGCTTGGTGCGTGGAGCAGGGACAGGCCGAACCGGGCTGTGGAGACGGATAGGAGACCTGGAGTGAAGAGCGGCCACAACCCGTCCTGGCTGAATGCCTACCCTCACACACTCTGTGTGAGGCATCCGCACAGGACGTACAGGGCTGTGTACCCGTACTGGCATAACAGCACGTGACACTGGAGCAGGATATCCGGGACCGCGGAGAGGCATTGGAGACCACAAGCGTTGAGCCGGCACACTCCGTCCTGGCTGCATACCCCCCTTCGCACGACACATGCGGGGTGCTCGTACAGGACTATGCCGGACCACTCGTGGCACCGTACGCCGCTCCGCATACCGCGGAACCTGCCCCGTCCCATGCTGCCATGCCTGAGTACGGGAAGTTGGTTCCGCTCTCCATCCAGGCTCCGCCAACCTGCCTTCTGGCCCCCCTAACCCGGTGGCCTCCTCTCCAAATCGCCCTGTGGCAGCCTCCTGCTGCCCAGCCGCCCATGCCGTGTGCCCCCCCCTAAAATTTTTTTGGGGTTGCCTCTCGTCCGTCCGACGATGACACTGCTGATGCCGCTGCTCCTCTCTCGCCAGGGCCTTAATCCTAGCCCAAGGTCCCTTGCCCCCGAGCATGTCCTCCCAGGACCACGATTTGCCCACCTGGGCCATCGCCAACCTCTCCATCTCCTTTCCCGGCGCTTCCTCCCATGTCCAGTCCAAGATCTGCCCCTGGACACGCTGCTTGGTCCTTGTAAGGTGGGTTCTTCTGTCACGATCGTCGTAGGGAATAGACCAAGGCGCAGCGTGATGAACGAACATGTTTAAACTTTATTATCTTTAGTGATAATAGACCACAATAACCAAAACAAGAAACGACTCGGGAAGTCCACGGTAACAATGACCAACACGGAACAAAAACCCACAAACACAAAGGGAAAACAGACAGTTTAAATATGGCTCCCAATCAGAGACAACCAACGACAGCTGACACTCGTTGCCTCTGATTGGGAGTCACTCTAGCCAACATAGAAATAAACACAACAGAATGAACACACCCTGGCTCAACATATAGAGTCCCAGAGCCAGGGTGTGACAATATCATTCAATTTTTTGGTGTTTTGTAAGAGATGTCTCTTTCCATTCATCAAATGGCGTGGCCTGTGCACAGTTTGGATGCTGGAATTATATGTTGAACGAACATGAGTACGTAGCCTACAGGAGACTTTTGAAGTAGCCTAATCAGATTAAAACATTGTGACTGGTTGTGTTTATGCCACACATAAAAGGTAATACATTAAAAAAGTTAAATGACAAAAATGTAGGCTATATTGAAGCGTTAGGTTCTAGGTGTGCAAGGAATAGCCGCGTATTGGAGAGGAGGCATAGCGCGCGTTAAGCTTTCCTAAATAACTGGGCCTGCTCGGAGCATAGGCCACATTATTATAAGACGACTTGGGAGAATGATGGTTCACAACAGACAGCGCATCTCAGTATCAGATGTAAAAATACAGCCAAGCTGGCCTGCTACTGTGCCTTTCTAGACCTTCTAAACTGTCGAGAGTAGACCAACAACTGATCCAAATGGAATTAATGGAATGAAACATTCAAATCACAGGGCTTTTGTGCCGTTATTCAAATGACATTTTCACTGCACTTTACAGCCTAGAGTAGAATTTTGTACTCACTTGAAAACAATAATGCAATTATTCATAGCATTGTGGTGTTGTAGGCTAGTCTATAAATATGATAAATGTATTGTCCCTAAACAAGATCAATTGGGGAGCTTTTTGAGCTGCTTGTCTCATCTTCACTATTCTTTCATGTACAATGCCGCATCTGGCCTCTCCGCTGCCTATCAGCTATTCCTTTATGTTCTTGTGGATTTATATTGAAAATTGGTGCAGCTTTGAATGATTTTATGTGTGGTATGATTGCTAATTAGCCTGTTGCAGATCTGGACAAATGATCCACCTACCGCTATTGTCACTATGAATGGTGGATAAAATGCAGGATAGACAGTTAGACAGTTAGACTGGTAAACTATATTGACCTGTGGTATAGTAAGCACACAGAAAAGCGTAGTGCATAAGGTATCAACACACCTTGATAGGGGAGGCGCATGCAAGCAGATGAGCAAGTAGATGCAGAAATTATAAAAAACCTGCAAAAGGGCAAATGTATACCAGTGCCCAATAAAAAACAACAACACAACCCTCCCCTATTTTGTGAAACAAACAGCTAATTAACTCCTAAATAGGCGAGGGTGTGTGGAGAGAGGAGAGGCTAGAGGAGAGGAGGAGGTAGGGAGAGAGAGAGGAGTGGGATGAGTAGATGGGAGTCTCTCTGGGCTCCTAAACTAAGCATTCACATCAAAACTCGTGTTTGAGCATCAAAGACACATGGAGCAGCAGTGGTTGGGGTGATACTGTAAAGACGTTACTCGCCCCGCTTCCATTTGTAATTACAAATATTTATAAGCAGCTTAGGCCGCATGGTCGAGGACGGGATGTCTTTAGGGGAACGAAGGGTGTGGGGAGGTGGTGGATCTACACGGCTGGTGGATAGGATAAGGTTATTTACCCATTTTATTATTTTTTGTTTCATTTTTTTTTGTTTGAATTATTCACACCACACACACTTTCACCCATCCCACAAAAAAACAACCAAATGAGGATATAGATAAATGAATATAAATAAATTAGGTCTGTCAGAGTTAATCAGTTAACTCCAGTCAACTTTTTGTAGTTTTAGTGCACTCATTTGGCGCATTGTCTGAAAGAGTTCAAAATACAGTGAAAACATCTAAAATACCTCAACTATACAGGTAAACAACAATGCAATGTCAAAACAAGTTGACATTGAGGTTAAAGAAAGTGTGCTTTATCAATTTACCATATTTTGCTAACCGTTACTTTGACCAAAATCAATAATCTTGTATGATTTTTGTATAAAGAAATCTTAAATTACAGCTCAATTTGAACAAATTCTGAATTTGCGATTAATTGTGATTAATCACAGCTAATCCTGCAATTAACTCGATTACATTTTTTGACAGCCCTAAAATAAATAAATACAATTGGATTGGATAAACAGACTCACAGAAAAAGCTGCTATGTGAACTTCTTTCTCCCTGAAAATTAAAATGGTGTCCTGTGGGCCTGAGAAGGAGAGAATGTTTAGCATATCACTTCATTCTGGATTTCTCCCTATGGCATCTATGGTATCTGTGGTCTATCCTGTTCTCTCCTTTCTCCCTACTCTCACACACTTTGCATAACTTAATGGAATGGAATTACCAGGCTGGGTTCAGATAACCACTCTCCTCTCTCCTGAATAACACTACTTTATCAATATCTCTGTCGGATCTGAAGCAGAAACAAAGCAGAGGGAGAGGGAGAGAGAGAGAGAGAGAGACACAGTTTGCCACTGCCACCCAACGCTCCTCTCCCTGTAACCTCTACAGCACAGTACAGTCTTAGACCACTCTGGAAGTCACCTTGTATGAACAAAGAGAGAGTGAGTGAGTGAGAGCGAGAGAGAGAGAGAGAGAGAGAATGGGAGATTAATAGAAGAGAAGAGACAGCAGAGGTGCACTTAAACTTGACAAAACAAAAGTACATTATCATCCAGAGAGGAGGCAGGAGAAGGGGGTGGGAGGAGAGGAGAGGAGGGGATGAGGCCTTTATCTCAATTTTGTACCCAACTCTGATTCTATTCCCTCGAAGCCATTCTCCCATCGACTGGAGAGTTTCAGCGAGATACTGTTAAAACATCAGCCACTCCACACTTCCTCATTCCCCTCCTAATCTTCTCTTTTTTGTTGTTGATAGAAATGACTACTGCCGACCCTCTATAGAGCTAGACGGTGATGTCGGCAGCCCAAAGTCATTTTTCTTCTACCAGGTTTTGTTTTTGTTTTGTCTCTCATTCTCTACCTTGCCCTGCATGGGGTTTAGGGTTTATTTTGTTTGTGGCATTTTCAAATGACAGTAATCACATCAGCTCTCATTAGCCACAACCCCTTTGACTCTGCACCGCCATCAAGTTAATGTATGTGACCATTCCTGTTTGGGAGAAAATGGATTTGCTCTCCATTAGCTGATGAGGCAGGTAAATTACATTATGTCCCCCAATGTGATCTTATTAATGTCAGTCATTCCGGGATGGATAACCCTTTAGACAGGACTCCTCCCAGGCTTGTTAGTGTCGGTCTGTCTGACTGTCTGTCCATATGCCACTTTTAAGCAAAGAGGGAGAGGGAGTGCTTTTGTCATACCTAAGAACAAAATGTACAAGTCTTAAAGCTTACTTGACATGCTTAGGTGGGGGAAGGAGAGTTTTTGGAATACTTACAAAATATACAGTGGCTTGCGAAAGTATTCACCCCCCCTTGGCATTTTTCCTATTTTGTTGCCTTACAACCTGGAATTAAAATGGATTTTTGGGGGGTTTGTATCATTTGATTTACTTTGTAGAGCCACCTTTTTCAGCAATTACAGCTGCAAGTCTCTTGGGGTATGGCTCTATAAGCTTGGCACATCTAACCAATGGGGTTGTTGCCCATTCTTCAAAGGAAAAACTGCTCCAGCTCCTTCAAGTTGGATGGGTTCCGCTGGTGTACAGTAATCTTTAAGTCATACAACAGATTCTCAATTGGATTGAAGTCTGGGCTTTGACTAGGCCATTCCAAGACATTTAAATGTTTCCCCTTAATCCACTCGAGTGTTGCTTTATCAGTATGATTAGGGTCATTGTCCTGCTGGAAGGTGAACCTCAGTCCCAGTCTCAAATCTCTGGAAGACTGAAACAGGTTTCCCTCAAGAATTTCCCTGTATTTAGCGCCATCCATCATTCCTTCAATTCTGACCAGTTTCCCAGTCCCTGCCGATGAAAAACATCTCCACAGCATGATGCTGCCACCACCATGCTTCACTGTGGGGATGGTGTTCTCTGGGTGATGAGAGGTGTTGGGTTTGCGCCTGACATAGCGTTTTCCTTGATGGCCAAAAAGCTCAATTTTAGTCTCATCTTACCAGAGTACCTTCTTCCATATGTTTGGGGAGTCTTCTACATGCCTTTTGGCGAACACGAAACGTGTTTGCTTATTTTTTTCTTTAAGCAATGGCTTTTTTCTGGCCACTCTTCCGTAAAGCCCAGCTCTGTGGTGTGTACGGCTTAAAGTGGTCCTATGGACAGATACTCCAATCTCCGCTGTGGAGCTTTGCAGCTCCTTCAGGGTTATCTTTGGTCTCTTTGTTGCCTCTCTGATTAATGCCCTTCTTGCCTGGTCCGTGAGTTTTGGTGGGCGGCCCTCTCTTGGCAGGTTTGTTGTGGTGCCATATTCTTTTCATTTTTTAATAATGGATTTAATGGTGCTCTGTGGGATGTTCAAAGTTTCAGATGTATTTTTTTAACCCAACCCTGATCTGTACTTCTCCACAACTTTGTCCCTGACCTGTTTGGAGAGCTCCTTGGTCTTCATGGTGCCACTTGCTTGGTGGTGCCCCTTGCTTAGTAGTGTTGCAGACTCTGGGGCCTTTCAGAACAGGTGTATATATACTGAGATCATGTGACACTTAAATAAAGTCCACCTGTGTGCAATCTAACTAATTATGTGACTTCTGAAGGTAATTGGTTGCACCAGATCTTATTTAGGGGCTTCATAGCAAAGGGGGTGAATACATATGCACGCACCACTTTTCCGTTATAAATTTTTTAGAATTTCTTTTAACAATTGTTTTTTTCATTTCACTTCACCAATTTGGACTATTTTGTGTATGTCCATTACATGAAATCCAAATAAAAATCAATTTAAATTACAGGTTGTAATGCAACAAAATAGGAAAAACGCCAATGGGGATGAATACTTTTGCAAGGCACTGTAAGTGTATAGGGTTCATGCTTAGGTGGGAACTACTCTTTGGTGTATTATTTACTTTAATAGTTAACAGGTCCACACTAAAATACCATCAATCTCAAGGGAAATCCAACACAGGAAGGATAAGAGGGACTAGCATACATGCTCGCGCTTACGTGTGTGTGTGTATTTTCATCTCCAACAAAAGCTGACAGATTATTTTGTTCCTCCTCCATGCATCACGTCTATCCCACTCCTTCTCCTTTCACAGGAGGGAAGTAAAGAGGGTCTCACTCTGAGGGACCATCACAACAAGGAGGCCAAGTCCTCCATCACCATCACTATTTATAACCTGCTGGGAGACTTGAAGGGGAGTCTCAAACACTGCTTCTAACAGAAGTCTCCCACTTAGTATGTACAGTACTGTATGTGGCACATAGAGAGAATCCATATGCTCACGCACATCTCTTGTCTATACTCCTCTACACTCTCTGTGTCGCCGTGCATGTCTCTGTACTCTACCTGTTGACTTTGCATCATGACCTACATTGTGAGCTATTTAAAGTCTCATAGTGAAGTGAGGAAACATCTCATACTCTTCCTCACTCTTTTGAAACAGTATAGAGTGTCTGCTCCCTTAGTAAGTCACCTACCTACACACAGAGGCTACAGTGTCTATCTACACACCTGATAAGGTTATATTGGTACATAGGGCTGTTGAAAAAAGCACTAAGGTTTCAACCAGATTGTGAAACAAGTAAGAGGGTCCAACATTAAACACCAACAGAAATGTCAACAGTTTTGACCTACTTGTGTATATACAGTGCTTTCAGAAAGTATTCATACCCCTTGACTTAATCCACATTTTGTTGTGTTACAGCTTGAATTCTAAATAGACGAAATAAATAAAAAATCTGACCCATCTACACACAATACCCCATAATGAAAAAGTGAAAACCTGTTTTTAGAAATTTTTACAAATGTATTGAAAATGAAATACAGAAATATAAAATGTACATAAGTATTCACACCCCTGAGTCAACACATGTTAGAATCACCTTTGGCAGCGATTACAGCTGCGGGTCTTTCTGGGTAAGTCTCTAAGAGCTTTGCACACCTGGATTGTACAATATTTGCACCTTATTCTTTTTTAAATTCTTCATGCTCTGTCAAGTTGGTTGTTGATCATTGCAAGACAGCCATTTTCATTTATTGCCATAGATTTTCAAGCCAATTTAAGTCAAAACTGTAATTAGGCCACTCAGGAACATTCAATGTCGTCTTGGTAGGTAACTCTAGTGTATCATTGGTCTTGTGTTTTAGGTTATTGTCCTGCTGAAAGGTGAACTTGTCTCTAAGTGTCTGTTGGAGCAGACTGAACCAGGTTTTCCACTAGGATTATGCCTGTGCTTAGCTCTATTCCATTTATTATTATCCTAAAAAATTCCGTAGTCCTTGCCGATGACAACCATGCCCATAACATGATGTAGCCACCACCATACTAGAAAATGTTGAGAATGGTACTCAGCTATGTGTTGTGTTGGATTTGCACCAAACATAACGCTTTGTATTCAGTACATAAAGCTCATTTCTTAGCAATTTGTTTTGCAGTTATACTTTAGTGCCTTATTGCAAACAAGATGCATGTTTTGGAATATTTGTATTCTGTACAGGCTTCTTTCTTTTTGCTCTGTAATTTAGGTTAGTGTTGTGGAGTAACTACAATGTTGTTGATCCATCCTCAGTTTTCTCCTATCACAGCCATTCAACTCATGTAGCTGTCTAAAGTCACCATTGGCCTAATGGTGAAATCCCTGAGAGGTTTCTTTCAAATCAAATCAAATCAAATTGTATTTGCCACATGCGCCAAATACAACAGGTGTTGAACTTACATTGAAATGCTTACTTACAAGCTCTTAACCAACAATGCAGTTTTAAGATTTTTTTTAAAAAAGTGTTAAGTAAAAAATAGCTAAGTAAAAAATAAAAATAGCAAATAATTAAAGAGCAGCAGTAAAATAAAAAAAGCAGAAGGGAGGCTATATACAAGCGGTACCGGTACAGAGTCAATGTGCGGGGGCACCGGTTAGTTGAGGTAATTGAGGTAATATGTGCATGTGGGTAGAGTTAAAGTGAATATGCATAGATAATAAACAGAGTAGCAGCAGCGTAAAATAGGGGGTGGGGTGGGGTGGGGGACAATTCAAATAGTCTGGGTAGCCATGATTAGCTGTTTATGAGTCTTATGGCTTGGGGGTAGAAGCTGTTAAGAAGCCTTTTGGACCTAGACTTGGCCCTCCGGTACCGCTTGCCATGCGGTAGCAGAGAGAACAGTCTATGACTAGGGTGGCTGGAGTTTTTGACAATTTTAGGGCCTTTCTCTGACACCACCTGGTATAGAGGTCCTGGATGGCAGGAAGCTTGGCCCCAGTGATGTACTGGGCCATACGCACTACCCTCTGTAGTGGCTTGCGGACGGAGGCTGAGGAGTTGCCATACCAAGTGGTGATGCAACCAGTCAGGATGCTCTCAATGGTGCAGCGTATAACTTTTTGAGGATCTGAGGACCCATGCCAAATCTGTTAAGTCTCCTGAGGGGGAATAGGCTTTGTCATGCCGTCTTCATGACTGTCTTGGTGTGTTTAGACAATGTTTCGATAATTGTATGTGTGCAGTACAGAGATGAGGTAGCCATTCAAAAATCATGTTAAACACTATTATTGCACATAGAGTGAGTCCATGCAACTTTTTATGTTGTTAAGCACATTTTTACTCCTGAACTTATTTAGGCTTGCCATAATAAAGCAGTTGAACACTTATTGACTCAAGACATTTCAGCTTTTCATTTTAAAAAACACAATTCCACTTTGACATTACGGGGTATTGTGTGTAGGCCAGTGACATTAAGGTGTTTCATTGTCGTGGTAAAGAGAGTGAGTCACTCGAGCAACAAGAACAGGATTTGTGCAGGTTGGGTTTAAGTGATAATGCGCTCGAAGCCAGTGTTTGGAGGATATATTGGCACAGGTGTCGTTTTTGTCTCAGGCCGACAAACCGTGCCAATATATCCTCCAAACACCGGCTTCGAGCACATTATTGCTTTTATACAACGGGTCACAACATATTCAAATAATGATTGACATATTTTCATCAAAGACATTATTTTGATGAATTTATTCGTACTATTTCATCCTTCCACAAGATATAGTCCCAACACAAATCTAAGGTTGCTCCCAAGCCAGCTGGTCATTAGCTTGCCAGAGACACAACCCAGTCGTGAAGTATATTTGTTCTATGTCGTTCCTTCTAAATGTTCCCTTGACATTCTGGCTGGCAACGTTCTTATCCCTTTCTTGCTAGCTAGCCAACGAGGGCTAACAGTCACGTCAAACAGTGCAGCCAGAATAACAGCAAAGTAGCTGCATTTGCGTTTGTTTAAGCTGTTTTCTAGTGACATTTATTTGGATACATCCATAAAAATGAGCTAATAATGAGCGATTTCACCTGACATAGAAAATGTACTCTCTCATCAGGACACTGTTTAGACGAGATAGCCAACCACACAGCTAACACAATCACTTCAAACTGAAGCTGGAAAGACTGCAAACTAGCTGCATTTTGCTTTGTTTGATTCATGATTTTGAATGGCTGAGAAAAGCTTTCTGTCTCGTCCTGACACTTTAATCCTCAATCGGACAGTGGAGATTGAATTTCAATATTGAACCAATGTTGCAAAGGTCGGAGAGACAGACAGCAAGGTTTATACAAATATCCGCTGTTGAAAACCAAATGCTAGCCTAAAAGCAAGGGGAGATGTCTAGATGCCTTTTTACAGTGGAGATCAAGTTTATAAATTGCCTGTTGGGCTGATGAGACAGTGGATTGCGCAGTGAGATGGAACAGTAAATAGGCATTTCAACGTCATAGCTAGTGTTGCAAAGGGAAGGTATTTTACTGGAAACTTTTAAAGTTTACTGTAAACTACCGGAATTTTGGTATCTTTCAAGGATTTTTTGTTATCTATCACAAGATTTCTAGTGGCACTTTTGGGTACTTCAGATTATCACAGGTGTCTGTAATTATCTTTGACCCGCTCTCTGGAATTATCACATATAAAATATATGAAATAATTTAATAAGATGATTTTAAAATAAAAAATTTAATGACAAAGCTGTAAAACACGTTTTTTTTACCAATCAGATGTCAGGATTAGACCCACCCATTGTATAATGATTGATAACAGCATATACCAACACACACACACACACACACACACACACACACACACACACAAACACACTATAATTGAGTGAGTGAGGCTGACGGCTCCTGATAATGCCATCATGTGTTTGAAAACCATCTTTTGATGAAGGTCAGATGTCTTGACTACCTGGTTGCTGTCACGGTTTCGGCTGAGGCGGCTCCTTCTCCTTGTTCGGGCAGGCTTCGGCGGTCGTCGTCTCCGGAGTACTAGCTGCCACCGTTCGATGTTTCATGTTAGATTGGTTTTGTCTGTTTGTTACACCTGTTCATTGTTAAGTGTTCATTAGGCACCCTATTTAGTTCTCTTGTGTTTGGTCAGGTGTTGTGTGTAATTGTTCGATGTCACGTGTTGTTGTTGGTCCGCTGTTCTGTGCTCTCTGTATTTCGTTTTGTTTAAGAGAGTCCTGCACGTTGTGCGCATTTACTTTGGACATTCCAGTGTGCGTATGTTTCGCCTGTGGCCTGTTGCCGTGTTGGCTTGTACTGTCGGACTTCACTAAAGACATCTGTTTTTTGAATCTCTGTGTCCTGCGTGTGATTCCACGTTCCCTCAACACTCAACCCTGACAGTTGCATGGTAATGTTTGCGTTCCAACCTCTCTTTTGTGCCGATCGACAACAACACAGGTACTGTATTACTGACTCAATGAGGACCATAGTGCCCTGTGGCTTTCCTGGAAATGCAACAGTAGTATACAGTGAGGGAAAAAAGTATTTGATCCCCTGCTGATTTTGTACGTTTGCTCACTGACAAAGAAATTATCAGTTTATAATTTTAATGGTATATTTATTTGAACAGTGAGAGACAGAAAAACAACAAAAAATCCAGAAAAACGCATGTCGAAAATGTTATAAATTTATTTGCATTTTAATGAGGGAAATAAGTATTTGACCCCCTCTCAATCAGAAAGATTTCTGGCTCCCAGGTGTCTTTTATACAGGTAACGAGCTGAGATTAGGAGCACACTCTTAAAGGGAGTGCTCCTAATCTCAGTTTGTTACCTGTATAAAAGACACCTGTCCACAGAAGCAATCAATCAATCAGACTCCAAACTCTCCACCATGGCCAAGACAAAAGAGCTCTCCAGGGATGTCAGGGACAAGATTGTAGACCTACACAAGGCTGGAATGGGCTACAAGACCATTGCCAAGCAGCTTGGTGAGAAGGTGACAACAGTTGGTGTGATTATTCGCAAATGGAAGAAACACAAAAGACTGTTAATTTCCCTCGGCCTGGGGCTCCATGCAAATGGAAGAAAAGTCTCATGTCTCATCCGTCACTTGCTTTCTCACCCATCATCACACTGTCCTATTCTCCTAAACGTCTTGCCAAACTCCCCCAATATCTCTCCACTTTTCACTCCATCGTACCTCTTTCTCCGCTCCCTCTCTCTCCACCACACCCTCTCATTTTCTCTCTTCTCCGTCGATCGCTCATTCCTTTAGAAGGAGAGATGCATTCACCGCCAGCCACTTAGGGTTGCTGACTGACACTCCTTTAATCTTGTTGTTCACTAACCTTCACAGGAAAGGGAAGTGATGCTCCAGTGGCACTGCCTTCATATAAATACCCCTCCTTCCTTCCCTCCATCCCTACCTCCCTCTTTCCCCCACTCTATCCAGCACAGTGGCTGCTTTTCTTCCATTTGTTTTCATTAATATGTCTGCACATACAGTACCAGTCAAAAGTCTGGACACACCTACTCATTCAAGGGTTTTTCTTTATTTTTACTATTTTCTACATTGTAGAATAATAGTGAAGACATCAAAACTATGAAATAACACATATGGAATCATGTAGCAACCAGAAAAGTGGTAAACAAATCAAAATATATTTTATATTTGAGATTCTTCAAATAGCCACCCTTTGCCTTGATGACAGCTCTGCACACTCTTGGCATTCTCTCAACCAGCTTCATGAGGTAGTCACCTGGAATGCATTTCAATTAACAGGTGGGCCTTCTTAAAAGTGAATTTGTGGAATTTGTGGAGAAAAAGAGAGAGAGAGAGAGAGAAGGGGGTGAGGGAGAGAGAGCAATTGTGCCTCTCTTGACACCTCCACAGAAAACGCTTTGGCAAGCTGTCAATCAGACAGACTCGCTTGATTGATTTTCAATCAGCCTTTCACTTTGTTTCCCTCTCTTCCTTCTGGGAGAGTGCATGGGTGGCAACATTCCCCCTTTCCTCTCCTCTTCCTTCTCCACTTCTGCAGCGTGAGATGTGTTACAGCTACTTGATTTATTACAACACAAAGCTGACTGTCTGTCGGATGAGACATTTCAAATGCACTTAACATTGTGTGGTGGTGTAAAGTAAGTTTATGCTTTACTTTGACCAACGAGTACAAAGTTACAATATTTATAAATTACAATTTCAAGTCATTTAGTATAGCATTCAAATGAAGTTGGTCAGACAACCACATATCACCATTATCACTGTCTTCAAAAGATGTCTAATTAAGTTGTGCAACACAAACTGCATTTGTACAATAATACCTTCCTTCAGTAGCAGCACAGTTAACCCACTGTCAATCTAAGCATTCCTCTTTAGCTACAGGAGGGGTAAATTAATACAATTTAAATGACAGAAAAAAACATGAGCCCAGTAACCTTTTCATAGGCGTCTAAAAGGTTAACAAGCAGCCTATAAAGCCCAAGGCAACCCCACCGGCCTCATTTGGAGAACCTGGCTAACCGTGCAGTCAATCTTGTATTCTTAACTTATCTACAGTACATACACACACACACACACAAACACACCCTTCTGTCCTATTTCCACACGTGCACACGTGCACACACACAACACCAAATTCACCATCAACAGTCCATAGCCATCTCCATAAACGTTTCAAATTATCCTAATCTGAATTCATAACAACATATCTAATACTACACAAACTGTTTTCAGAGATCCTGAACTGCTGGAGGATTTATGAAGACACTTTGTGACAGTGACGGTGGCCATCAATCCACAGCCTGCCAGTCTCCAGTTCACAAGTTTGGTACTGCTGACTCAGGCCAAAGGCATGATTCCTGTGGCTCCCACTGAGTTTGGACAGCCAGGGCATGTCTCTGAGACAAGAGGCCCATTAATTTCCATGCAGATGAATACATTAGATTAAACGCTTTTGCTTTTTCTCCTCAATTCCCACAGAGTCCAGGGAGGCCAGGGCCAATCAAATAGGCACCAATTGTTTTCATTTTGCAGAGGAAAAGTGGGCCAAGCGGAAGCAGGTTTTATATTTATCACAGACACAAATGGGATGGGAAGGAGGAAGACAACCTGGGATAAAGGCCTGACTTTCTAAAAGAAAATCTTACAAACATGTGAAGAGACAAGTAAGGAGGAGAGGTGTGAAAATCCCATTATTTTGGCATTCTGGCAACTACAACAACAACTATGAGCCACAACAGAGACAGTCAAATAGAAATAGAGGGAGAAGGAAGAGGAGAGAGAGAAAGACACAGAGAGAGAGACCGAGAGAGACAGAGGGAGATATCCAACTCATAGGACATTGATATGCAAAAGTCAATGAAGAGCTCATGAGGAGCAAATGGAGAGAAGACATTAAAGGGAATCACTGGAGAGGAGATAAGGATATTTGCCATCTGCCATTCTTAAGGCATTATGAAGTGATAATCCCAGCTTCACTCTATCCCTCCATGATGTGATGTTATCTATCCATAATTTAGCCTGCATCCCCACAGCCCCTCACGATGTCAATCAATCACCCTCCCTCCCTCCCTCTGTCCCAACCTGCCCGCCTCCCTCCCTCACCCCACTCCTTCCCTCCCTCACCCCTCCCTCCTTGTTCCCTCCCCCATCGCTCTCTCTGTCCCTCCCTGCCTGGCTCCAGTTCTGCCTACATCACCTGCCTCCCGCCTCACACAAACAGGGGGGTGAAATCAATCATCAAGCACCCCCTCCCCCCTGATAAATATAAAATACATGATATAGAATACATTCCCTGATTGCAGAACCGCAGCCGCTGTCTTCCTTTACCACCCTCCCTGACTTAGATTAGGTAGATGGAATCGGGGACTTGTGGCAAAGTGGACTTATTTAGTTGGTGAGGGGAGATAAAACGACTAAACCTCCCTCTCATTTCCTGCCTTGCAATGGCTGCGCTGCCGGGGCTTCAAAGCACAGAATGTTTCTCTGGTGATACATATCACTGAGCCCTCAGACTCCGTTAACCGTAAACCGAAAACAAAATTACTTTTTTCCATCCTGCCTCTGCCTACACAGAGGTCTACTCGACACAGCCAGGGAGAGGACTGGGAGGAGGAGAGGCACTACTAAGTAGGCTATTCACCTCACAATGTCCATTTGTCCTCAGCAGACAGACAGCGAAGGCGTTGACTGTGTGTTTCATATGGGTCAAACAGACGCCCACCACTATAGCGCTGATTAGTCTGTGTAGTCTGTAGGATGGAGAACAAACACCAGATTCATTTATTATTCTACTTCCATGCTTTTATACTAACAGCAGATCCAGACTTTTAAAACAGAATGCCATTATGAACGAGACGGATAGTTTACATTCGCGAGGCACCGTACATTTTCCCATGATGCCCGATGTGTTGCCAAAAGACACCTAAAGGACTCTCAGACCATGAGAAACAAGATTCTCTGGTCTGATGAAACCAAGATTGAACTCTTTGGCCTTAATGCCAAGCGTCACGTCTGGAGGAAACCTGGCACCATCCCTACGGTGAAGCATGGTGGTGGCAGCATCATCCTGTGGGGATGTTTTTCAGCGGCAGAGACTGGGAGACTAGTCAGGATCGAGGGAAAGATGAACGGAGCAAAGTACAGAGAGATCCTTGATGAAAACCTGCTCCAGAGCGCTCAGGACCTCAGACTGGGGTGAAGGTTCACCTTCCAGCAGGACAATGACCCTAATCACACAGCCAAGACAATGCAGGAGTGGCTTCGGGACAAGTCTCTGAATGTCCTTGAGTGGCCCAGCCAGAGCCCGGACTTGAACCCGATCAAAGATCTCTGGAGAGACCTGAAAATAGCTGTGCAGCAACGCTCCCCATCCAACCTGACGGAGATTGAGAGGATCTGCACAGAAGAATGGAAGAAACTCCCCAAATACAGGTGTGCCAAGCTTGTAGCATCATACCCAAGAAGACTTGAAGCTGTAATCGCTGCCAAAGGTGCATCAACAAAGTACTGAGTAAAGGGTCTGAATACTTATGTAAATGTCATATTTCCGTTTTTAATTTTTTATACATTTGCAAACATTTCTAAAAACATGTTTTTGCTTTGTCATTATGGGGTATTGTGTGTAGATTGATAAAAAAAAGAAAAAAGTAATCAATTTTAGAATAAGGCTGTAACGTAACAAAATGTGGAAAAAGTCGAGGTGTCTGAATACTTTCCGAATGCACTGTATTTACTGTAATAGCACATAAGTCATAGACCATATAAACTCAAGTTAGTCCCAAATACATTGGGCTGTCCCTATTTAGATGCCTGTATACATGAAATAGCTTTATGTAGTAAGCTGATATATCCAGCCATCATAGATGCTATATGACAGGCCACGATAGATAATTGCAGTGTTTGATAATAATTGGTATTGCAGTACGAGTTGAAAGGAGAGGCAAAATGGCAAACCCAGTTAACTGTCACAATTGCTTGAAATGAAAAAACAAACAAACACATCTTTACCATAAACAAAGATACTCAACAAAGCTGAATGTAATTCTTAAAGCTGGAATCCTTAGTTGCTAAATCCATGTTTGGACTTACAGTATAAATGACTGATATATACCCATTGATTCTTGCAGAATATAACTTATAAATGCCTCATGAGTTTAGTTCAACTGTCAAAATAATTTCAGACTATTTTTCATAAGACTGTCCCTGTGTGCTTGCATAAGCTGATATGTACCCCATGTGGAGTAAATTTGAACGGTGACGACCTTTGACTGAACGAAGTGACCACTTGAGAATGTTACTCTTTGTTAACGTCATTGTTTCAAAACGGGTAGAAAGACATTGATGCTGTCCTTGTACAAAACGAAGAATAAGAAAACATCCTATAGACAGCCAATAACGTTTACTATGATGTATCCATAACCTCTACCTCATGACTTTCCATCTAGCAGCAAAAAGAGGACCCTCCCTCATCTCTATCAGGAAAGAGCACAGCCAAGGAGTTTGCCTCTGCAGGCTTGGCGCCTACAGCACTGCCTGTTTGTCCTTCTCAATCCCACTGATCCGCCACAAAATCCAGCGTCATCCAGAGCAGGGCTCCTCAGGTGGCCCAGGAAAGCCTGGAGTGGTGCTGCCACCCTGGGCTCTGGCAAGGTGACTGTCTGTCTCCCTGCCACAGGGGCATGGAAGGGAATTTACATAAATAGTGTTCCAGAGATCAACAGTCCTCTCGCCATTCCCTCCTCCCTCCCATTTTTCTATTCCTCTCATTCCCTCTCTCATCTCCTCCCTCTCCCCCTCTGGCGTGATGCTTTATTATCATACGTTTTTATTGAAGCATTATTTCATACCTGCGTAAATCAACACAGCTTTAGCTTTCTGGCCACAGCCATATAAATGTGTGTAGAGGGAAGAGAGCTGAGGAGAAGGGAATCAAATAACACAGAGATACTGTTAACTCATGTTCATGTAAATGTGAAGGTGAGCGAAGATACAGTATGTGTACATAAATCAGAGCCGCCTGAGTCCATTCATCTCCAGCTCCCATGTGGAATCCATCATAGAGCAGTGGAGCAAGGACCGTAAGGAAGGGAGCCATTACTGAAACAGACATGCAGTTGACATGTTACTAATAGTCTGTAGATAGTCCATCTGTAGATGCTCTACAAACTATCTGAATAATTGCTAAAGTGGAGAGTGTGTGACCTTCAGATTGCAGAATTACATCTTCTGTTTTGCGCTCATCAAACCTGTATTTAGATTATTTATGCAGAGTGTTTAATTGGGTGAAGCTTGAATGTTGCCATGACAACACTATGTGTGTGTGAGAGTGCCTGTATGTGTGCACCCTTGTGTCTGTGTGCATTCCCTTGTGTGTGTGTGTGTGTGTGTGTGTGTGTGTGCGTGCGTGTGTGCCCAATGCAGACAGACAGTGGGCTTACTCACCAGTGTGGAGCTGATCAATGCAGTTAGAGCCCTGGATTAGACCTCATACACACAAACATGGAGGAGCCACACACGGGTCAACAGTGACACCCTCAGGAAGAAAGAAACATCCTGCCTCTCTCCTTCCCTCCTTACCCCCACCACTAAACTAAACTAGACTAAATTATTATACTGCAAAGAAGCATGCTGTAAACATATTAGGCAAGGGCAAAATAATAAAATATGTATAAATCAGGGTGTTTTGATACCTCCACTGGGGTAACATGGGCTTGGAGAAAACTTCCTCAGCATGTACAGTAGAAATTATATGAATATTCAATGATGCCTGGCTGTGTTGCTCTCTGTCTCAGCCTTTCTCTGTCTCTAGTCTGCATAAACCAGCCTTGTGTTTTTTAAGCTTCGTATTGCATCTACAGTACTTCCAAAGATAATTATTGAAACTGAAATAATTATTATTTAATCACACACACTATCTTGGGAATCATTCAAATGATCACATCAATAAATAACTGGACTAAAGAACAGTGTATATTAAATCATAAAGGAGCTTAGTAATAAATTCAGCCCCTCTTGGCTGCAAGTAACAGAGTAGAACTGACCCAGGACAGGAATAATATGGGAAGGCTAGATTTCTGATTTACTGTCTGCTTTCTATTTTAATATTCTACTTAGTAGAACAATGCCATGGCTACTAAGTCATACGGTAACAGACCTGTGTTAAAATACTATTTACAATCTTTCCAATACTTTAAGCATTTGCTTTAGCCTGCCTGGAGTCCCAGATTGGTAGGGTTTGCAGTTTTGTAAGTATTATTTTGGTTCCATTGCGCTAGGCATGTCCAGCTAAAAGTATTAGAAATTATTTCAAATAGTATTTGAACCAAGGTCTCAGAGTAATGTACCAAGCTGGAGGAGTTGAGATATTCATCCTTGACTTCTCTACAGTGCTCTCCTCTGTGTTCTCCTGTCTCCTCTTTTCCTCACCTGGGGATGACCTGCCTTTGGTGGCCCAGTAACGCTGCAGCTGTGGGAAGCTGGGTGAAGCTGTGGTGGCGAAGTGGAGGGTTGACCTCCTTATCTCCCTCCCCATCCCTGGCTCCTGGTGGGGTAGCACCAAACGAAGGGCTGTGGTCACAGTCCTCAACACACACACACAACACAACAGGAGCAGCAGGAGATGTTTAACCGTACACACACGCACGCACACACACGCAAGCACGCACACACACAATTCAGTCAGCTAAGGAATATGAACTGAAACCTAGTTCCCAATGCAAAATGCAATACTCAACATCTACTTTCCTAGATTGTGCTTTCTATGATATTGTAACCAATAATACATAAAGATAATATGTTATGGGACTTACTTTATATTTTAAAAAAAGAATACATTATTACAGTCAATGATGTATAGTTCTATAGAACTAGCACATAGTATCAACTTTTACAGAGAAGTGGAAATACATTAGAGCATCATACCTAGTACATAAATGCCAGCTCGTACACACAACTCAAGGAATCGTGTTCCACTGCGTGTTAGCTTTTCAAACGTGTCTGCTTTTTAACTTTTAAGACGTAATTGTGAAAAGGTCTTGTCCTCTTTGGGCTTGTTATAACCCTGCCACCCACCAATTAAATGTGAGGTGACAGGAACAGCAATTAAATAGACATTGCGTTCAGACTGAGTAGGCGGCTACACACGCGTCGTGCTGCACACATTCTTCTTAATGTTTTAAAGTAAACCAACAGTCGCACTGGAAGATTTTATTCTGCTTTTCTGCAGTATGAACTCTTGCCAACATATGTCACACTCTCACACTCTCTTGCGTGCGTGCGCACACACACGTAGACTAACTCTCTCCCACACACACAAACACACACACACAACTGGTAGGTTGGAATTTGGAAAATGAAGACAAGCCTGCTCAAATATTTGAAATATAATATTATTGAATAAACATTTATTTGTCACATGCTTTATGAACAAGTGTAGACTAACTGTCACGCCCTGGCTCTGGGGACTCTAGTATGTTGAGCCAAGGTGTGAGTTTTCATTTGTTTTTCGTTCTAGTTTTGTAGTTCTATGTTGGCCAGTGTGGTTCTCAATCAGAGGCAACGTGTATCAACTGTTGCTTGTTGTCTCTGATTGGGAACCATACTTAAGCAGCCAGTTTTCCCACAGTGTTTGTGGGATCTTGTTCCGTGTTGGTGTGTTTATTGTAACCAAGGACGTCACGTTATCGTTTTGTTCGTGTATCATTAAATAAATAAGTATGTTCACCTTCCACGCTGCGCCTTGGTCCTCTGTTGCCGACGATCGTGACAGAAGATCCCACCAACACTGGACCAAGCAGCGTGTCCAGGAGCCAGCGCCAGAGGTATCGCTAAAGGACATCAACCTCGACTGGGCCTGGCCCACGGGGAGGAGAGACCCCCAGAAATTTTTTAGGGGGGGGCTCACGCCGTGGACGACGGGGCAGCAGGAGGCCGCGATAGAGCGGTCCAGCGGGTTTGCAGAGGAGGCCGCCAGGTTAAGGGGGCCACTGGTCACAGAGGAGAGGGAAAGTGTAGAGGCAAGGCGAGAGGTACTGGGGTGTGTTACCAGTCCGGTCCGGCCCGTTCCTGATCCCTGCGTAGGGCCAGTGGTGTGTGTCCCCAGTACGGTCCGGCCTGTTCCTGTTCCTCGCATCGAGCCTGTGGTGCGCGTCGTCAGCCCGGCCTGGCCTGTTCCTGCTCCACGCACCAAGCCTATGGTGCGCATCGTCAGCCCGGCCCGGCCTGTTCCTGCTCCACGCACCAAGCCTATGGTGCACATCGTCAGCCCGGTTCGGCCTGTTCCTGCTCCCCACACCAAGCCAGTGGTGTGCGTCGTCAGTCCAGCACAGCCCGTGCCTGTTCCACCGGTGCCTGGTCTGGCACCGGTCAGCTGCTCCACGCCGGAGCTAGAGCAATCCGCTCCACCGGTGTTCAGTCCAGCTCCGGCCAGCAGGGTCAGACCGGACCAGGGGTACTTTGGGGGGTTGGAGAGGGAGTGGGAATCATGCCCGGAGCCGGATCCGCCGCCAAGGCGGAGTGCCCACCCGGTCCCTCCCCTGTGGTGTTTAGTTGGCGCGGCCGGAGTCCGCGCCTTTGGGGGGGGGGTACTGTCACGCCCTGGCTCTGGGGACTCTAGTATGTTGAGCCAGGGTGTGAGTTTTCATTAGTTTTTCGTTCTAGTTTTGTAGTTCTATGTTGGCCAGTGTGGTTCTCAATCAGAGGCAACGTGTATCAGCTGTTGCTTGTTGTCTCTGATTGGGAACCATACTTAAGCAGCCAGTTTTCCCACAGTGTTTGTGGGATCTTGTTCCGTGTTGGTGTGTTTATTGTAACCAAGGACGTCACGTTATCGTTTTGTTGTTTTTGTTCGTGTATCATTAAATAAATAAGTATGTTCACCTTCGACGCTGCGCCTTGGTCCTCTGTTCCCGACGATCGTGACACTAACAGTGAAACGCTTACTTACGGGCCCTTCCCAACAATGCAGAGAGAAAAATATATAAAAAATTATAACACGAGGAATAAATACACAATGAGTAACGATAATTTATACACAGGGTACCAGTACCGAGTCGATGTAATTGAGGTAGATACAGTGACTTCAGAAAGTATTCACACCCCTTGACTTGTTCCACATTTTGTGTTACAGCCTGAATTCAAAATGGATTAAATGTAGATTTTTTGTTTTTCACTGGACTACACACAATAACCCATAATGTCAAAGTGGAATTATGTTTGTAGAAATGTTTACAAATTAAATAAAAATGTAAAGCTGAACTGTCTTGAGTCAATAATTACTCAACCCCTTTGTTATGGCAAGCCTAAATAAGTTCAGGAGTAACAATTTGCTTAACAGGTCACATAATAAGTTGCATGGACTCACTATGTGTGCAATAATAGTGTTTAACATGATTGTTGAATGACTACCTCATCTCTGTACCCCACACATACAATTATCTGTGTCCCTCAGTCGAGCAGTGAATTTCACACACAGATTCAACCACAAGACCAGGGAGGTTTTCCAATGCCTCGCAAAGAAGGGCACCTATTGCTAGATGGGTAAAAAAACAAAAACACATTGAATATCCCTTTGAGCATGGTGAAGTTATTAATTACACTTTGGATGGTGTATCAATACACCCAGTCACTACAAAGAGACAGGCGTCCTTTCTAACTCAGTTGCCGTAGAGGAAGGAAATTGCTCATGGATTTCACCATGAGGCCAATGGTGACTATAAAACAGTTCAAGTTTAATGGCTGTGATAGGAGAAAACTGAGGATGGATCAACAACATTACCATACTAACCTAAATTAGAGTGAAAAGAAGGAATCCTATACAGAATAAAAAAAATCCAAAACATGGATCCTGTTTGCAAAAAGGCACTAAAGTAAAATTGCAAAAAATGTGGCAAAGAAATTAACTTTATGTACTAAATGCACAGCGTTATGTTTCGGTCAAATCCAACACAACACATCACTGAGTACCTGTAAAAACTATTGGTCACTAAATCTGGAGAGATTACGGACCATGTAAAAAAATTTGGTCACTAAATCCGGAGAAGTTATGGACCATGTAAAAAACTGTTGGTCACTAAATCTGTCTAGGACAGGGCTGCCCAACTCTCTTCTTGGAGATCTACTGTCCTGTAGGTTTTCAGTCCAACCCTAATTGAGCATATCTGATTCAGCTAGTTAAGGTCTTGTTGAGCAGCTAATAAGTAGAATCAGGTGTGTTAAATTAGGGTTGGACTGAAAACCCACAGGACGGTAGATCTTCAGGAAGAGGGTTGGGCAGCCCTGGTCTAGAAGGACCACTTAAAAACGGTCGGCTGTGAATTGCCTCACACGCTATGGACTTATAACTGATTGGTTTGGTTCTGCCCACTATAGTGCTGTCCGGTTAGAACATGATGTTCAGGCCCATCACTGTACTCTTGATAGTCACCACCACACACACACAGACACAGCTGTTTCCATTTGAGAATGTTTATATGATTTTGGTAATCCAAATTACTTGGAATCTTATTGTTGTGGTTCTATAAAACAAAGATATGCACACATGTAAACAGTATTAGTTAAGGGTTATAACTATACAATATACATATACAGTGCATTCGGAAAGTATTCAGACCCCTTGACTTTTTGCACGTTTTGTTACGTTACAGCCTTGTTCTAAAATTGATTAAATATTTCATCAATCAACAAACAATACCCCATAATGACTAACGAATAATAATAAGAATAATAATGACTAATAATGAATACCTTCCGAATGCACTGTATGTACATTAATAAATGGCAAATGGCATTACACTTATAACATGTCTATAAAGGGCTATAAACACAGCATCAATATATACATAATTAGTGGTAATAACCTATTATTACACAGCACGTAAAATCCCCAACAAACCCCCCCTGCAACTTACATTTCGATGCAAGCACAACATTCAGACAATCGTGTTACTGTCGACAATAAAAAAGTCCTTAGAAACATGCGTCTTCTCCCCTCGAACGACGATAACATTCTGACCCGAGTGGGCGGATGCAGTGTCCAGATGCGCATTTCCAAGCGCTCTGATTGGTTGGGAATGGCAGGGCTATGATGGGTGAGGGATAACTTAGGTAGGCTGAGCAGCCAAACTACTGGGACTTAAGGGAAACTGAAGGGACTGTGAGGGGAAGTTAGGTAGAGAGGGGAGGAGCAGGACGGCCTTTTTTACAGTATCACTCTTCATATTTTCAAGCATGGCGGTGGCTGCATCATGTTATGGGTATGCTTGTCATCAGCAAGGAATAGGGAGTTGTTTTGATAAAAATACATGGAATAGAGCTAAGGACAGGCAAAACCCTAGACGAAAACCAGGTTCAGTCTGCTTTCCAACAGACACTGGGAGACAAATTCACCTTTCAGCACAAGGCCAAATATACACTGGAGTTGCTTAC
This sequence comes from Coregonus lavaretus, assembly GCF_964263955.1. Lineage (NCBI taxonomy): Eukaryota > Metazoa > Chordata > Actinopteri > Salmoniformes > Salmonidae > Coregonus > Coregonus lavaretus. The sequence continues at coordinate 21,650,049 of NC_139998.1, read as the reverse complement.
CAAGACGACATTGAATGTTCCTGAATGGCTGTCTTGCAATGATCAACAACCAACTTGACAGAGCTTGAAGAATTTTTAATAATAATTAATTAATTATGAATAATGAAAAAATGTATATTTTACAACTCAGGTGTGCAAAGCTCTTAGATACTCTTAGAGACTACCCAGAAAGATGTATTGTGTGTGGACCATGTTAATTCCTTAGGGATGTGGACAATAAGGAACTTGAAGCTCTCGACCCGCTCCATTACAGCACCGCCGATGTGGATAGTGGGGTGCTCAGCCCTCCATTTCCTGTAGTCCATGATCAGCTCCTTTGTCTTGCTGACATTGAGGGAGAGGTTGTTGTCCTGGCACCACAATGCTAGTTCACTGACCTCCTCTCTATAGGCGGTCTCATCGTCGTTGGTGGTCAGGCTGTCAGCAAACTTAATGATGGTGTTCGAGTCATGTGCAGCCACGCAGTCGTTGGTGAACAGGGATTACAGGAAGGGACTAAGCACGCAGCCCTGAGGGGCCCCCGTGTTGAGGATCAGTCTGGCGTAAGTGTTGTTACCTACCCTTACCACCTGGGGGTGGCCCGTCAGGAAGTCCAGGATCCAGTTGCAGAGGGAGGGGTTCCGTCCCAGGGTCCTGAGGTTAGTGATGAGCTTGGAGGGCATAATATTGATTAATGTTGAGCTGTATTCAATGAACAGCATTCTCACATAGGTGTTTCTCTTGTCCAGGTGGGAGAGGGCAGTGTGAAGTGCAATAGAGATTGCGTCATCTGCGGATCTGTTGTGCCAGGGTGTGTGGGATGATGGTGTTGATGTGAGCCATGACCAGCCTTTCAAAGCATTTCATGGCCACAGATGTGAGTGCTACGGGGCGATAGTCATTTAGAAAGGTTACCTTGGCGATCTTGGGCACAGGGACTATGGTGGTCTGCTTGAAACATGTAGGTATTACAGACTGGGTCAGGGAGAGGTTGAAAAAGTCAGTGAAGACACCCGTCAGCCGGTCAGCGCATGCTCTGAGTACGCGTTCTGGTAATCCTTCTGGCCCCGCGGCCGTGTGAATGTTAACCTGTTTAAAGGTCCTACTCACATCTGCTACGGAGAGTGAGATCACACAATTGTCCGGAACTGCTGGTGCGCTCATGCATGGTTCAGTGTTGCTTGCCTCGAAGCGAGCATAGAAGGCATTTAGCTCATCTTGTAGGCTTGCGTCACTGGACAGCTCGCTGCTGGGTCTATTAATCCAGTTAAATGGTATGTAGGTTGGGTCGTTTGACAACTGGCTCTCACAGTCTCACGTCACAATTAGACGTTCATCCATGTTTCTCAAACCTCAAATTTCGAAGTTGATGCAAAAGTCAAATGTCTAAGTGTTTAAGGTTAAGTTTAGTAATTAACTCAGTCTGTCTTCTGAAGAGCTAAGCCATTGTATTATTTCCTGAAGATCGGAGTAAGTACAGCATTTAGTGCTGTGTGATTAACAGAAATGTCCTTCATTTTTCTGAGGTTTTTAATCGCTTTGGTACTATTTTACATTTTACATTTTACATTTTAGTCATTTAGCAGACGCTCTTATCCAGAGCGACTTACAGGAGCAATTAGGGTTGAGTGCCTTGCTCAAGGGCACATTTACGTCATTTAGCAGACGCTCTTATCCAGAGCGACTTACAAATTGGTGCATTCACCCTATAGCCAGTGGGATAACCACTTTTTTTTTTTTTTTGGGGGGGGGGGGGGGGGGGGGGGGTTGGAAGGATTACTTTATCCTATCCCAGGTATTCTTTAAAGAGGTGGGGTTTCAAATGTCTCCGGAAGGTGGTGAGTGACTCCGCTGTCCTGGCGTCGTGAGGGAGCTTGTTCCACCATTGGGGTGCCAGAGCAGCGAACAGTTTTGACTGGGCTGAGCGGGAACTATGCTTCCGCAGAGGAAGGGGAGCCAGCAGGCCAGAGGTGGATGAACGCAATGCCCTCGTTTGGGTGTAGGGACAAGTATGTGGTACATTTTCACAACTTTTAGTACTAAACTCCAAACTGGTCACATTTGTAATGCAGCCAGTCTTTCATTCAAAACCTGTCATTGTGCATTCATTTAGATTGTAAACATATCTCACCACACAACCAATATAAGTTTATTGTGAAATGTAATGACAGCATTGGTTTAATCACTAAAACGCAATGGTATGTTTTCAATTTAGTCGTTTTAACTACCAGTTAATCCAATAGCAAACAATGCAAGATACGCCATCACCTAGGACTTGACATAGATTAAGTAGATTAATCAAATCTCACATTGTTATCAATTTCTGCTCAATCTGCATGCTTTCTCAATCAGCTTTAACTGTATGTGCACTCGTAAATCAAGTTATTTCTCGAGTTGGGCTCTGGGATATAACAGCCGTTGAGTATCTGATTTTATGGTGGATTGTGGAGGAGGGGGGTTGAGTGTGTTGGAGTATGTGAGTATGTGCGTGTGTGCTTGTCTGGCATCTGTTGTGGGGGGGTAGGGATGTTGGGGGGGAGGGTATGGGATGGACCACGGGAAAGACTTGCTAGGATAATAATTGCTTGTCAATGAATTAAATGTAATACAATGGCAATCCGGGTTATATGTTAGAATCCTACACGTGAACTGCCGAGATTATTACGCATATTAATTGATAATGATGGAAAATAGGATATGCATAATTTAAAAAAAAATTGTTATATATATATAGAGGTGAAAGCATTAGAAATGCTTTTGGCGGTTAATCTGCTTCTGTTTTGTGGGTGGTACTGTGTGCTGTTTTCGATGGATGGGTCCTGGCCTCTCGGAGCCTTAGGGATGCGGAGGGACGTGGGTGGGATGCTGATCACTGGGATGACGGCTCAATTTGGGATGGGGAGGGGCTTTAGCGGGGGAATTAGTGGAGAACAATTGAAGGGTTGCTCCGTAGCAGTGCAAATATCACGGTACAGCTATATGGACACTCAATCATTACGCTATTTTTTATTGGTAAATTTACAAACATATATAATGATAAATAGACTTGAAACTTGTATCTCATTATGGTGTATGGTGAAATAAGTATAGCCAGTTATAATTGTAATGGCTTAGCTGATAATAACAAAAGAAGAACAATATTTACATGGCTCAAAGAGAAGGAATATAATATCTATTGTATACAGGAAACTCATTCAACAATTCGAGATGAAGTAGCGTGAAAAAAAAGAATGGGGGGGGGAATATACTTCTCCCATGGGCAAAGAAATTCAAAAGGGGTGATGATATTAATTAATAGTAATTTCGATCCGAATGTGCAAATTGTACAAATAGATACACAAGGTAGATGGATTATTTTAAATATGTTATTGGACCATAAACAGATATGGCTCATTAACCTTTACGGACCAAATAATGATGATCCACAATTCTTTGACAATATATATAATAAATTATCAAGCCTGCAAGCAACTCAAGACAATATTATTATGGTGGGGGATTATAATACTGTTTTAAATAGCTCAATGGACCGTAAAGGAAATCACACCACAAACAATCACTCACATGCTCTTAAGGAAATTGTGAATGTCATGGATACATTATAACTAGTAGATATATGGAGGCTTAAATATACTGATCTAGTGAGATATACATGGCGGAGACTGAATCAAGCTAGTCGTCTTGACTTCTTTCTTATCTCATTCTCGTTGGCACCAAAAGTTAAAAAAAAGTGTTGATAGGGGACAGAATGCGGTCGGACCATCATATAATAGGCATACATTATTACTCTTACTGAATTTCCACGTGGGCGAGGATATTGGTGTCACGCTCGTCGGGAACAGAGGAGGACCAAGGCGCAGCGTTGAATGCGAACATATTTATTTAATTAATGATCCCACGATCAAAAACAACAAAACGATGACGTGACAGTCAATGGTCAAACACAAACCAACACGAACAAGAAACCACAATGAATGAATGCCTAACGGCTACCTAAGTATGACTCCCAATCAGAGACAACGAGCTACAGCCGTCTCTGATTGGGAGCCACCCTGGCCAACATAGATATACACCAACTAGAACCAACACACATGAAAACTCACACCCTGGCTCAACATACTAGAGTCCCCAGAGCCAGGGCGTGACAGTACCCCCCCCCCCTAAAGGCGCGGACTCCGACCGCGCCTACCAAATACGACAGGGGAGGGACCGGGTGGGCACTCCGCCTTGGCGGCGGATCCAGCTCCGGGCATGATCCCCACTCGCTCTCTAACCCCCCAAAGTACCCCTGGTCCGGTCTGGCCCTGCTGACCGGAGCTGGACTGCACACTGGTGGAGCGGATTGCTCTAGCTCCGGCGTGAAGCAGCTGACCCGTGCTGAACCAGGCACCAGTGGAACAGGCACGGGCTGTGCCGGACTGACGACGCACACCACTGGCTTGGTGTGGGGAGCAGGAACGGCCCGAGCCGGGCTGACGAAGCGCACCACTGACTTGGTGCGGGGAGCAGGAACGGGCCGAGCCGGGCTGACGAAGCGCACCACTGGCTTGGTGCGGGGAGCAGGAACGGGCCGAGCCTGGCTGACGAAGTGCACCACTGACTTGGTGCGGGGAGCAGGAACAGGCCGAGCCGGGCTGACGAAGCGCACCATTGGCCTGGTCCGGGGAGCAGGAACAGGCCGGACCGTACTGGGGACACACACCACTGGTCCTACGCAGGGATCTGGAATGGGCCGGACCGGACTGGTAACACACCCCAGTACCTCTCGCCGTGCCTCTACACCTTCCATCCCCTCTTCGACCAGTGGCCCCCGTAACCTGGCGGCCTCCTCTGCCAACCCGCTGGGCCGCTCTGCCGCGGTCTCCTGCTGGCCCGTCGTCCACGGCGTTAGCCCCCCCCCTAAAAACTTTCTGGGCGTCTCTCCTACCCGTGGACCAGGTCTCCATGTCCCTCGCCAGCCTTTCGCCCTTCTCTTCCTCACCCGGCTTGACCCAGTCGAGGAGGCGAAGGAGATCTGCTAGAGATCTCCCTGGCGATGGCTCCTGGACACGCTGCTTGGTCCAGTCTTGGTGGTTTCTTCTGTCACGCTCGTCGGGAACAGAGGAGGACCAAGGCGCAGCGTTGAATGCGAACATATTTATTTAATTAATGATCACACGATCAAAAACAACAAAACGATGACGTGACAGTCAATGGTCAAACACAAACCAACACGAACAAGAAACCACAATGAATGAATGCCTAACGGCTACCTAAGTATGACTCCCAATCAGAGACAACGAGCTACAGCCGTCTCTGATTGGGAGCCACCCTGGCCAACATAGATATACACCAACTAGAACCAACACACATGAAAACTCACACCCTGGCTCAACATACTAGAGTCCCCAGAGCCAGGGCGTGACAATTGGAAATGTAATCAAAGCCTATTGGATGATAATTTATTTATAATTAGAACAAAGGAATTTATAACTGACTTTTTCCAACATAACATAGGTACAGCGAATCCCCTTATTGTATGGGACACCTTTAAATGTGCCTTTAGAGGCCATGCAATTCAGTACTCATCTCGAAAACAAAAGCAATTTAGGTCAAAAGAGTTTATACTAAGAAAGGAAATAGAAAGTCTAACAGAACAGATAGATGGCAATAAAAACTGTAACATAGAGGCTCAGAATAAATTAGAGGAAAAAGAAAAAGAAATGGAGAAACTTATTCAAGAAAGATCAAGTGTAATATATTATAAAAAATAAAGCAAACTGGATGGAATATGGGGAAAAATGCACAAAATTATTTTTTAATCTTCAACATAGGAATGCTACCAAAAAGAACTTAATGAAACTGGTTACAATTGACGGAGTCACCCATAATTCACCAAATGATATTTTGAAGGAAGAAACAAAGTACTTTAAGCATATGTTTTCTTTTCAGTCGCCTCCATCTCCTCTAACTGAAGCTAATTGTAGAGATTTTTTTTCTATTGATAATGTCAAATTAACAGCCACACATAAATACTCATGTGAAGGTGAAATTACAGAGGAGGAACTTCTGGATGCAATTAAAGACTAAGTCTGGGAAAACTCCAGGGTTGGATGGCATACCAGTCGAGGTATACCAAACCTTTTTTGATATACTAAGAGGACCGTTATTAGCATGTTTTAACCACTCCTATGTAAATGGTAGATTATCTGACACTCAAGAAGAAGGTCTGATCTCATTATTAGTGAAACAGGATACAAGTGGAAAATATAAAGATCCAGTCCATTTACAAAATTGGAGGCCCCTTACACTTCAGTGTTGTGATGCAAAAATCCTAGCAAAATGTATAGCGCATAGTATTGCGCAAAATGTATAGCATCAAGTATTGGAAACAATAGAACACTATGGAAAATATGGGAAACCAGGCCTGCTATTCATAGCAGACTTCGAAAAGGCATTTGATAAAGTTCGACTGGGGTTTATATATAAATGCCTGGAGCATTTCAATTTTGGAGAATCTCTTATAAAATGGGTCAAAATCATGTATAGTAACCCTAGGTGTAAAATAGTAAATAATGGCTATTTCTCAGAAAGTTTTAAACTGTCAAGAGGAGTGAAACAAGGTTGTCCACTATCGGCATATCTATTTATTGTGGCCATCGAGATGTTAGCTATTAAAATCAGATCCAATAATAGAGGATTAGAAATACAGGGCTTAAAAACAAAGGTGTCATTGTACGCTGATGATTCATGTTTTCTTTTAAATCCACAACTAGAATCCCTCCACAGCCTCATAGAGGATCTAGATACATTTTCTAACCTCTCTGGATTACAACCAAATTATGACAAATGTTCTATATTACGTATTGGATCACTAAAAAATACAATTTTTACATTACCATGTAGTTTACCAATAAAATGGTCTGATGGTGATGTGGATATACTCGGAATACATATCCCAAAGGAAATAAATGATCTCACTTCAATACATTTTAATAGAAAGCAAAAATAGATAAGATCTTACTACCATGGAAAGGAAAATACCTGTCAATTTGTGGAAAAATCACCCTGATTAACTCTTTAGTATTATCCCAGTTTACCTTTGCTTATGGTCTTGCCTACGCCTAGCGAACAGTTTTTTAAATTATATGAGAAAAAAATATTCAATTTTATTTGGAACGGCAAGCCAGACAAAATTAAAAGAGCATATTTATATAATTAATATGAATTCGGAGGACAGAAATTATTAAATATTAAAGCATTAGACCTATCACTAAAAGCTTCAGTCATACAAAAGTTATACTTAAATCCGAACTGGTTCTCAAGCAAATTAGTAAGATTGTCTCACCCAATGTTCAAGAAAGGCCTTTTTCCCTTTATTCAGATTACAACCTCTCACTTTCAGTTATTTGAAAAGGAAATAATCTCCCAAATGTCACTATTTCTAAAACAAGCCATAGAAAGTTGGTTACAATTTCAAATTAATCCTCCAGAAACGACAGAACAAATATTGTGGTTAAATTCAAATATACTAATTGACAAAAAACCTTAATTTTTTGACAGAATGTTTAAAAAAGGTATAATCTTCGTAAATGATATCATCGGTAGGACTGGTGGAGTTATGTCGCACATGCAGCTGACAAAAACATATGGAAATGTCTGCTCTACCCAAAATTACAACCAAATAATTGCAGCCTTGCCACAAAAGTGGAAGAGGAAAGTGGAAGGGGGAGAAAGTAAGGAACTTGTCTGTCGGCCTTGCATTAAAGAACATAATTGGTTAAGGAAAACTGTGATAACTAAAAGCATATCAGTTTCACTTAAGGACCAAAGGATTGACAGCCGTCCCATATAGATTGCAAAATAGTTGGGAAGAAATCTTTGACGTACCGATCCCATGGCATAGTGTTTATGAACTGACATGCAAAACACCGGATTCAAAAATTTTAATCTTTCAATTTAAATTATATAAAATTCTTGCTACCAATAGAATGTTATTTATATGGGGGATACAATCTTCCCAGATCTGCAGATTTTGCTGTGAAGAGACAGAATCATTAGATCATTTGTTTTGGTTCTGTCCATTTGTAGCTTGTTTTTGGACACAGGTCCAGGAATGGCTAAAGGATTGCAATATTTACCTGGAACTAACCTTGCAGATAGCATTACTGGGTGATCTGAAAAGTCATAGTCAATCAATAATATAATAATACTTTTAGCAAAAATGTTTATTTTTAATTCACACTCTGTAGAAGCAATAAGAATAGAAAGGTTCAGAACTTTTGTAAAACATCACAGTTGAAATATATATGGCAAATAGAAATCCTATATGGATGGTGTTAAGAGATAGATGGGAGGTATTGAAGAGTTGAAGGATGGGACTAATAACAACAAATAATAACAAAGATAGCTAATAATGTAAGCATACTGTGTCCATAATAAGTATATAGGTTGTATGTTGGGAGCTTTTGGGAAAGAGCACAGTTGAAAGATATGGCATATAGAAGCAAACCGGATGGACATCATGAAAATGATCGGAGAGGTTGAGAGTAGAAGAAGTTCAGGAGCAATAAAAATATATATAATAGAATTATTGTAAAATTAACTCTGTCCATAATGTGTAGATAGTAAGTATAGACCGGAAGTAGAGGCCTGGGCATTGTTGTTCACTAATTTACTCCAAGTAGGGAAAGGATGGTGGGGTTGAAAAGTAATAAAGGGGAGTATATATATAAAAAAAAAAAACACCAAAAAAAAATAAACATGGGGGATTGGAAGTGATGAGACAATTACATTGATAGAAGACACAAGCTATCTGCAATATTAAGCTGATCCATTCCCCCCAGAAAAAAAAACAAAAAAAACAATGCAAGATACGTGTTTCAAATCATCCTTAGAAGTGCTGAAAGTAATATTCTACAGTACTGTAAATTACAGTTTTCACATTAGGCAATACACTTACATTACCCAACAAAATTGACAGAAAATCTATAATTTCCATAATATCTATCCAATGGGTAATCAAAGGTGTGATCAATGAAGACATCCTCTACAATCATTCCTGCAAAAAATATATATTTTTTTTTCAGATATAATTGCAACATAGGTGTACTGTCTAATCAAAATGTAAGAAGTTAAATGAAACAAATTAAATGAAAATAAAACCACATTTAGCACCCATTAATTTGCATATATATATGCCATTTAGCAGACGCTTTTATCCAAAGCGACTTAGTCATGCGTGCATACATTTGTGTATGGGTGGTCCCGGGGAGCGAACCCACTACCCTGGCGTTACAAGCGCTGTGCTCTACCAGCTGAGAGCATTTGGCCATAAATTCTCATCCACATCACAGTGAATGTCCTCATTGTTCATGCACCGCAGGAAAAGTTTTGGCATGGAGAATCCAAGCTTGACAAGGGTCTGCATTGATGTCATCGCATACTTCATCCATGGCCAGAAGGAGGGTGGCACGCTCATGGGGATGGCGATCGTACACCTTCAACCTCCATGCTGAAAACAATTCCTCAATAGGCTTGAGGAAAGGAGAGTATGGGGGCAGGTATAGGGTAACGAATCAGGGATAGGGTCCGAAACCATGCCTGAAGCACCTCTGCATGTTGGAACCTGACATTGTCCCACACAATGACATAGGTGACCCCTTCACCTTGACAGGCCTGCTCAATTTCATTGAGAAACAATGAGGTATGCAGCATTGTAGGATCCAAGTAATAGCCTACATCCTACCACACCATCTTCAGAGATAGCTGTGCACATGGAGATGTTTCCCCCACGTTGTCCAGGCACTTGGACAGTCGCCCATTGGCCGATGAGGTTCCGCCCAGGGTGCCGATTTTTGGCCAGGTTGAAGCCCGCTTCATCAACAAAGATATACTTCTATCAATCAATCACATTTATAAAGCCCTTTTTACATCAGCAGATGTCACAAAGTGCTATACAGAAACCCAGCTTAAAACCCCAAACAGCAAGCAATGCAGATGTAGAAGCACGGTGGCTTGGAAAAACTCCCTAGAAAGGAGAAACCTAGAGAGGAACCAGGCTCTGAGGGGTGGCCAGTCCTCATCTGGCTGTGCCGGGTGGAGATTATAAGAGTACATGGCCATTAAGGCCAGATTGTTCTTCAAGACGTTCATAGATGACCAGCAGGGTCAAATAATAAGTGGTTGTAGAGGATGCAACATTTACATCATTTAGCAGACGCTCTTATCCAGAGCGACTTACAAATTGGTGCATTCAACAGGTCAGTACCTCAGGAGTAAATGTCGATTGGCTTTTCATAGCCGAGCATTCAGAGGTCGAGACAGCAGGTGCGGTAGAGAGAGCGAGTTGAAAACAGCAGGTCCGGGACAAGGTAGCACGTCGGTGGTGAAAAGGTCAGGGTTCCATAGCCGCAGGCAGAACAGTTGAAACTGCAGCAGCAGCACGACCAGGTGGACTGGGGACAGCCAGGAGTCATCAGGCCAGGTAGTCCTGAGGCATGATCCTAGGGCTCAGGTCCTCCGGGAGGGGAGGGATAGAGAGATAATTAGAGGGAGCATACTTAAAATGCACACAGGACACCAGATAAGACAGGAGAATTACACCAGATATAACAGACTGACCATAGCCCACCGGCACATAGATTATTGCAGCATAGATACTGGAGGCTGCAGCTTCAAGCACAATCACCCTCTAAAAATATATTTTGGTTAGTTATTTTTACAATATAGTTCCAATATGATATTGTGAAGTAGCATGTGCATCAAATACTAACAGTAATACAGTATATAGTGCAGTACCTGAACATACTCGGCCAGCAGTTGTTTCACCCGGTCGTTGTTTCTCTCAAAAGGCACCAGGTAAATGTGTTTCATAGATACCTGGTTCCTCTTCCAAAGGCGGGCTATTGTTGCGAGGCTGATGGATGCCACATTGGCAAAGGTGTCATCGTTGCTGGTCAGTCAGCACACAGCCACGGCCAGCACCATTGGGTCTTCTGTCAATTCTGAGGGTAGAACAGAGTTTACTGTCAATAGATCATACTGTGAATTGATATGCATTACAATATGTCATTTACTGTAAAGCATAGTGCATATCCTGCAGACTTACCAGTTTTCTTGGCGAAATGTTCTCATGATCGAATTTACAATTGATCTTTCCAGATTGGGGTGAACTAATCTGGCAGCCTCTGCCATGGTAAGGCATCTGTTTACCACAGGGTCAACGACGATGGCCCGGACTTCATTAGACACAACAGTTCCCTGCCGTCTGCCTCCCTCTCTCTGATGTCCACCTCTTTGACGGGGCCCATGCCCACCTCTATGATGGGGCCCATGTCCACCTCTATGATGGGCGCTTTTCCACAAGCTCTTTTATTTCTTCCTCTCCCTTGCTGTCTATCCTGCTCCATGTTGAAAGAAATTGCAAATGTTCACACTCACCCTTTTATATGGTGACCAATTGTGGTTACCACTATGTGAAATCAATTAGCCATAACGAGTAGTCATTATGTATGGTTATCATGTATCATACATGTAATTTAGATGTTAACACTTTACAAACACACATTTTATGTCTGTAGTTCTCAAAATCTATATATAGTAGACAAACTAGTTTAAAATCTATAGGTTTACCAAAAGGTTAAGCGATTAACAATTAATGTTACGTGACAGTACCTCCCAACGTGCGGCTCCAGCCGCAGGACGACGCCGGCCAGTCGTGATTTCCATCCTTCGACCAGGAGATGGTTGGGTCATGACGTTGGAGCCACGGGAGGTCGAGGATGACTTTGTGCACTGGGGATGTGATGATTAGGAAGGGAAGGCTCTGCTGGCGCATGGATCCCACGGTGAAGTTGAGTGGTGCTGTGACGTGTGTGATAATGCCGGATCCCACTGGTCGATTATCCATGGCGTGGACCGGAAGAGGAGAGGAAAGCGGGTACGAGGAGATATTCATGGAGGAGACGAGGGCCTGGTCAATGAAATTCCCCGCAGCACCGGAATCCACTAGAGCGGTAGAAACAACACATGAGGGACAGCCAACCAGTGAAATGGAAACCAGGAACGGTTTGGTGGAAAACGATGATGGAGTACTCACGCCTTTCCCGGGAGACGGATGTTCACAGGGCCGCCACTCTGCTCTCATGGATCCCGGGTTGGGACACACCGGACATCGTTGAACATTGAAGCTGGTGCCCCTCCTGGCCACAATAGGCGCAGTGCCCCAGCTGTCTCTGGCGACGCCGCAGGGGTGTGTGGAACCTATCTCCATGGGACGGTCAAAGGAAGGAGGCGAGTGGCGAGGTGGGCACCGGCGCTCCCGAAGAAGGTTATCCAGACGGATGGTCATCGCGATGAGTGCGTCCAAGGAAAGGTTGTTATCCTGACACACCAACTCCGTCTGGAACTCTTCGCACAGTCTCTCTCCGGAATAGAGTGCGGAGCGCCGGCTCATTCCATACGCTGGAGGCTGCCACAGTCCGAAAAGTGAAGGCGTACTCCGCAGCGGTCTGGGCACCCTGATGGAGTTGGAGAAGTCACTCACCTCCCTCTCTGCACTCTGGTGGATGGCCGACCACCTCGAGGAGGTGGAGAACGCGGAGGACCTCCTCCATAGTGGTACCCAGTTGCGCCAGCTGGTTGTGGTGTTGGAGTAGATTACCCTGTTCGTCGACTGTCTGTAAGATGGTTTTATCTTCTGCTGCTTCCATATGTTGAGGTAGTATTCTGTTACGTATACGCCGGGAGTCAGGAAGCAGGTCAGAAGGTGAGTTTAATAATGAATAAATGCAGAAAAACAAACAAGAGAAACGTACAGAACGTGAATCAAAACAATACTACCTAGAGACTGATGGCTACAGAGGGCTAAATAAAGGGAGAGTAATCAAGGAAATAATCATGTCCAGGTGTGTGTAATGATGGGGAGCAGGGGTGCATAATGATGGTTGCCAGGGCCGGTGGTTAGTAGATCTGCGATGTCAGCGGGAGCAGGCCTGACAATTAAGCGCAATTGGATTAAGTGACGGACAAATGTATTTAAACAAATGAGGAGAATCATATGAACAGTATTGTGAGCATTGCATTGTGAAAGGCAATTACTTTATGTGAAAGGTATTTCTAGATGAAACACTGATTCAGTTTGGTGAAAAAGTTACTGTGTGATTTTGTGTGTTGTACTTAGTCAATTGAAAATATGCCTAAAGTTTTGAAAAACAGCCTGTTTGATGATGTGTTTTGAGTTTTGTACTAAGAGTTGTACAATTTTACCACATACTTGTACTAAAGCGATAAAGAAAACTGTAAACTAATTGAACATTGTGGGTCAATTATTTGAATTCCATTTCATTCTGGGTTTTTTCTATGAGCTCAATGTGCACATCCCGCTACAGTTTCTCTAGAGATACAGTACCAGTCAAAAGTTTGGACACCTACTCATTCAAGGATTTTTATTTATTTAGACTATTTTCTACTTTGTAAAATAATAGTGAAGACATCAAAACTATGAAATAACACATATGGAATCATGTAGTAACGAAGAAAGTGTTAAACAAATCAAAACATATTTTATATTTGAGATTCTTCAAAGTAGCCACCCTTTGCCTTGATGACAGCTTTGCACACTCTTGGCATTCTCTCAACCAGTTTCAACTGGATTGCTTTTCCAACAGTCTTAAAGGAGTTCCCACATATGCTTAGCACTTGTTGGCTGCTTTTCCTTCACTCTGCCGTTCAACTCATCCCAAACCACCTCAATTGGGTTGAGGTCGGGGGATTGTGGAGGCCAGGTCATCTGATGCAGCACTCCATCACTCTCCTTCTTGGTAAAATAGCCCTTACACAGCCTGGAGGTGTGTTAGGTCATTGTCCTGATGAAAAACAAATGATAGTCCCACTAAGCCCAAACCAGAAGGGATGGCGTATCGCTGCAGAATGCTGTGGTAGCCATGCTGGTTAAGTGTGCCTTGAATTCTAAATAAATCATAGACAGTGTCACCAGCAAAGCACCCCCACATGCAGAGATCATCAGTTCACCCACATCGCGTCTCACAAAGACACGGCGGTTGGAACCAAAAATCTCCAATTTGGACTCCCGACCAAAGGACATGTTTCCACCTATCTAATGTCCATTACTTGTGTTTCTTGGCCCAAGCAGGTCTCTTCTTATTATTAGTGTCCTTTAGTAGTGGTTCCTTTGCAGCAATTTGACCATGAAGGCCTGATTAATGTTGTCTCCTCTGAACAGTTGATGTTGAGATGTGTCTGTGACTTGAACTCTGTGAAGCATTTATTTGGGCTGCAATCTGAGGTGCAGTTAATTGCCGATTTCTGAGGCTGGTAACTCTAATGAACTTATCCTCTTCAGCAGAGGTAACTCTGGGTCTTCCTTTCCTGTGGCGGTTCTCATGAGAGCCAGTTTCATTATAGTGCTTGATGGTTTTTGCGACTGCACTTGAAGAAAGTTCTTGAAATATTCAGGATTGATTGACCTTCATGTCTTAAAGTAATGATGTACTGTCGTATCTTTTTGCTTATTTGAGCTGTTCTTGCCGTAATATGGACTTAATATGGACCAAAGAGGGCTATCTTCTGTATACCACCCCTACCTTGTCACAACACAAATGATTGGCTCAAACGCATTAAGGAAAGGAAAGGAAAGAAATTCCACAAATTAACTTTTAACAAGGCACATCTGTTAATTGAAATGCATTCCAGGTGACTACCTCATGAAGCTGGTTGAGAGAATGCCAAGCGTGTGCAAAGCTGTCATCAAGGCAAAGGGTGGCTACTTTGAAGAATCTCAAATATAAAACAGATTTTGATTTGCTTAACACTTTTTTGGTTACTACATGATTCCATATGTGTTATTTCATAGTTTTGATGTCTTCACTATTATTCTATAATGTAGAACATTTTAAAAATAAAGAAAAACCCTTGAATGAGTAGGTGTGTCCAAACTTTTGACTAGTACTGTACAATAATCAAATAAGATTGTGAGAAAAAAAAAAAATGACAAAGCTGTAAAACATGATCCTAAACATAAACCATCAACTTAGTGAATACAATTGGTGTTTTATATGAGGGTTTCAGCATGAAATATCATGTATATATATTTTTTACACACTTCTATTATTTTACAATGTCACTATGTCTTTGTTCTTAATGTTTTGGCGCCAAACTGGTGACAGTTGTGAAAAAAGTAAATAGTTCCAGAAGCTTTTTTCATTAATTAGGCTATATTTACTTGAGCCATATGGTCTATCCATTAGAAACTCATGGACAATATGGACATAGATCTCAAAATGATTATTCAAGTATAAATTACTAAAGTTACCATAGATTGCCATAAATGACCTGTTAATTTAAAAATGTTCCCATAACTTTGTTAAATTACCGGTAGCTTTG
>NC_139998.1:21593729-21634486 GCF_964263955.1 Coregonus lavaretus | reverse complement strand
TTCCAAACAAGTTAGTTCGTCAAATTTCTGGCCCTGCTGAGCTGCTCCGGTCAACTGTAAGTGCAGTTATTGTGAAGTGGAAACATATAGGAGCAACAACGGCTCAGCTGTAAAGTGGTAGGCCACACAAGCACAAAGAACAGGACCGCCGAGTGCTGAAGTGCGTAGCGTGTAAAAATCATCAGTCCTCTGTTGCAACACTCAATACCGAGTTCCAAACTGCCTGTGGAAGCAACGTCAGCACAAGATTAGTCGGGAGCTTCATGAAATGGGTTTCCATGGCTGAGCAGCCGCACACAGGCCTAAAATCACCCTGCACAATACCAATCGTCGGCTGGAGGGGTGTAAAGCTCGCCGCCATTGGACTCTGGAGCAGTGGAAACGCGTTCTCTGGAGTGATCAATCACTCTTCACCATCTGGCAGTCCGACGGACGAATCTGGGTTTGGCGGATGCCAGGAAAATGCTACCTGACCGAATGCATAGTGCCAACTGTAAGGTTTGGTGGAGGAGGAATAATGGTAGAGGGGCAGTTTTTCATGGTTCGGGCTAGGCCCCTTAGTTCAAGTGAAGGGAAATCTTAACGCTACAGCATTCAACGACATTGTAGATAATTCTGTGTTCCAACTTTGTGGCAACATTTTGGGGAAGGCCCTTTCCTGTTTCAGCATGACAATGCCCCCGTACACAAAGCGAGGTCCATACAGAAATGGTTCGAAGAGATCGGTGTGGAAGAACTACACTGGCCTGCACAGAGTGCTGACCTCAACCCCATCTTACACCTTTGGGATTAATTGAAACGCTGACTGCGAGCCAGGCCTAATCGCCCAACATCAGTGCCCTACCTCACTAATGTTCTTGCGGCTGAATGGAAGCATGTCCCTGCAGCAATGTTCCAACATCTAGTGGAAAGCCTCCCCAGAAGAGAGTGGAGGCTGTCATAGCAGCAAAGGGGGGACCAAGTCCATATTAATGCCCATGATTTTGGAATGAGATGTTCAACGAGCAAGTGTCCACATACTTTTGTTCATGTAGTGTATATATGGAGACAAAAATATGGGCTTAAATACATGTAAAAAAATATATAATAATAACGTTTCCTCATTTTTCTTATATCTCTCTCTCTTTTTATATATTTTTTGGGGACTATCTGTTTTTCCATGTAGTGAATCTGTTATTCAATGCGTTTGTATGGGTTAATAGCAGTAAGACCAAAAATATTTATTTCATCAAATAATTTATTTGTATTTTTTGTTTGATACTTCAAGGGGTCTTAACAATAATAACAGGGTCGGGACGCAAATTGCATGTATTGAAAATGCGTATTAAATGGTTATGTATTTCAAACGAATGGCATGACTAGCCATATTACAGAAATACACATGACATTAACTAAATCTTATTAGAAGTAAGTTGAACTCTTAAACGTCTTCCATGGGCATACTGGCAAACTGTTTCATGTTACCTACTTTACATGGATTATTAATTTAACCATTCTCCCTGAAATAGCATTGTGGGCTCAAGCCTCATATCAATACTGCATGGCCTGGCGCTAACTTTTTAATCCCACCGCAATCAGGAAAGATTAGGATAAATTGATGTTAATGATGATCCACGCACACACTTAGATGACTTTAAAATAAATTTTACTGTCTTAGTTTTGATAACAAGAACGCCATTATACATTGACTTGCACAATGCACTGATCTGGAATCAGTTACGGAAAGAGGAGAGTTGAGTGAGAAGTCCAGAAGCTGTACCTGGGTCAGCGGTCACATCTCCTTCCTCCTCCTCACTGAAGTCCCCAACATCCAGGTAGTTATCAGCTATACACAGAGAACAATAGAGATTTACTCTTCAATCAACACATCTCAATTCAGAAAAGGAGAGAAAATTAGTATTACTTTTCATGTTTCGTATACTACTGTAGTAAAAAAGTTAACTAGTTATACCATCATGAGCCCATGTATGTGATTCTGACCAGTGTCAGCGATTAAAAAAATAACATACCAATTTGCAAGCAAAAATATGTAAATATGCACTAACTTACATATTCCCATATTTAAAATATAGTATGGAATATTATGGGATATTACAATAACATTAATTTAGTCCACAATACCAGCCTTGAGAGTTCTGACTGGTGGACAACAGTCTCCATTCCCACAGCTGCCCACTGTCACTCCAGCACCCAGCTCCATCTGCAACCAAACCAGTCACAAAGAGATACTCACTGCCAGATACTCAGTTTTACATTACATTTTAGTCATTTAGCAGACGCTCTTATCCAGAGCGACTTACAGTTAGTGCATACATTATTTTTGTTTTTGTTTTGTTTGTTTTTTCATACTGGCCCCCCGTGGGAATCGAACCCACAACCCTGGCGTTGCAAACGCCATGCTCTACCAACTGAGCTACATCCCTGCCAGCCATTCCCTCCCCTACCCTGGACGACGCTGGGCCAATTGTGCGCCGCCCCACCATACTCATACTGTATAATCGATACCACTCTTTGCACTGTGTGCTGAAGCAGTATGACTGTCATTATGATCTCATTACCCACTAAGAGCTCTATGGGGTCCTGGCCATTCTACTCCTGTTGATCTATGGCTCCAGTTGTTACATAGTTACATACAGGAATATCTTTGGACAGCAGAGTCCTACAGATGCTATTGGATCTGGTGCTCAGTCAACTGCCTTCTAATCTTCAATATAAATAATCTTCCAAACAATCACCAGTGGGATTAATTGGAAATCAAATATGGGATCCTATCCCAGACCATCAGTTTCAATGTGCAGCTCGCTGATGTATAGTATTGATTACAGCAGAGAGAACCTCTAATAAGCTACAGGACTGTCTCGCTAGCACAGACTGGAATATGTTCCGGGACTCATCTGATGGCATTGAAGAGTTTACCACATCTCCGGCTTCATTAATAAGTGCACCAATGATGTTGTCCCCACAGTGACCGTACGTAAGTATCCCAACCAGAAGCCATAGATTACAGGCAAAATCCACTCTGAGCTAAAGGCTAGAGCTTCTGTTTTCAACCCGGACGCTTATAAGAAATTCTGCTACGCCCTCAGACAAAACATCAAACAGGCAAAGCGTCAATACAAAACTAGGATCGAATCCTACTCTGACGCTCGTCGGATGTGGCAGGCCTTGCAAACTATCATGGATTACAAACGGAAATCGAGCCACGAGCTACCAGACGAGCTAAATGCTTTCTATGCTCGCTTCTAGGCAATCAACACTTAACCATCCATGAGAGCACCAGCTGTTCCAGACAACTGTGTGATCACGCTATCTGTAGCTGAAGTGAGTAAGACCTTTAAAAAGGTTAACATTCACAGATTACCAGAATGCGTACTCAGAGCATGCGCTGACCAGCTGGCAAGTGTCTTCACTGACATTTTCAACCTCTCCCTGACCCAGTCTGTAATACCTACCTGTTTCAAGCAGACCACCATAGTCCCTGTACCCAATAACGCCAAGGTAACCTGTTAAATTACTATCGCCCCATAGCACTCACATCTGTAGCTATGAAATACTTTGAAAGGCTGGTCATGGCTCCCATCAACACCATCATCCCAGACACCCATGGCTCACATCAACACCTTCATCCCAGACACCCTGGACCCACTCCAATTCGCATACCACTCCAACAGATCCACAGATGACACAATTTCTATTGCACTCCACACTGCCCTTTCCCACTTGGACAAAAGGAACACCTACGTGAGAATGCTGTTCATTGACTACAGCTTAGCGTTTAACACCATAGTGCCCTCCAAGCTCATCACTAAGCTATGGACCCTGGGACTGAACACCTCCCTCTGCAACTGGATCCTGGACTTCCTAACGGGACACCCCCAGGTGGTGAAGGTTGGCAACAGCACAAACACCACGCTGACCCTCAACACTGAGGCCCCTCAGGAGTGCATGCTTAGTCCCCTCCTGTACTCCCTGTTCACCCACAACTGCGTGGCCGCACACAACTCCAACACCATCATTAAGTTTGGCTATGACACAACGGTGGTAGGCCTGATCACAGACAACGATGAGACAGCCTATAGGGAGAAGGTCAGCGACCTGGCAGTGTGGTGCCAGTACAACAACCTCTCCCTCAATGTCAGCAAGACAAAGGAACTGATCCTGGACTACAGGAAACGGAGGGCCGAGCACGCTCCCATTCACCTCAACAGGGCTGTAGTGGAGCAGGTTGAGAGCTTCAAGTTCCTCGGTGTCCACATTATTAAGGATCTATCAAGGTTTAAACACACCAACACAGTCGTGAAGAGGGCACGACAACGCCTCTTCCCCCTCAGGAGGCTGAAAAGATTTAGCTTGGGTCCTCAGATTCTCAAAAAGTTATACAGCTGCACCATTGAGAGCATCTTGACTGGCTGCATTACCGCTTGGTATGGCAACTGCTTGGCATCCGACCACAAAGTGCTACAAAGGGTAGTGTGGATGGCTCAGTACATGACTGGGGTTCCCTGCCATCCTGGACTTCTATGCCAGGTGGTGTCAGAGGAAGGCCCTAAATATTGTCAAAGACTCCAGCCACCAAAGTCATAGACTGTTCTCTTTGCTACCGCATGACAAGCTGTCATGAATCCCGCTTCCTGAGTCAGTTTCTGCCTGAGTTTCCTGTTTTCTGTCCTGGAGTCTTTTTTTTCCTGAGTTTCCTGAACGCACCCTGTCTGGTTGCCGGGCGACGAAGCAAGGCGGGAGATCTCTCCATTACCCGCACCTGCATCTCATCAGCTATCTGCACACCTGGTTCTGATCATCACCTCTCCACTTCATAAGCTCTGACCTGACATCCATTCCCTGCCGGATCATTAGCCATGAACAGTATGTTGTGCCTGCGTATCAGCCTCAGATTACTAAAGAGTTCGTTTTGCTGTTCTGTTACTTTTTGCTTGCTGTGAACTCACCTTAGTTTCCTCTGTCTACAGTTACTCTCCTGGAATATTCACTCCACCTCTGCCTGGTCGTCTGTGGCTTCAGAAACATCATTGGATCTGCCCATTCACTCCCACCAACTCACCTCCACTGCCAGCTCCGTCACCTGGATTCTCCTGCTTCCACATTTAAGTCTATAAATAAATACTCAACTTCATTCAACTCACCTTGTCCTGGTCTGCTTCTGGGTTCCGCTTTAGAGAATCATTGTCACGGTTTCGGCCGAGGCTGCCTCTCTTCCTTGTTCGGGCAGGCTTCAGCGTTCGTTGTCTCCGGAATACTAGCTGCCACCGTTGTATGTTTCATGTTCGTTTGCTTTTGTCTGTTTGTTGTGACACCTGTTCTCGTTTAGCGTAATTAGTGTCCTATAAGTTTCTCGTTGTGTTTGTCTAGTGTTGTGTGTGATTGATTTATTTCTGTCGTGTGTTGTGCTTGTATATTGCTTATTCGCTCGGTTGAGCTTTACTCCACTGTGTTGGAGCGTTTACGCACATGTTTAGTGCGCCTTTTGTTTTGTCGCCTTCGTGCGTAGTTTCGCCTTCGGGCAAGTTTGTTCGTATTTTCCTTGTTGGAAATTGAACTAAAGTCTTTTGGACTATACTTCGGTGTCCTGCGCTTGATTCCACCACTACACCCACCTACAGCATTCTTGACAGAATCACACACCTTCAAGAATGGAATCAGCAGGAGCCGCAGCAGCCCAGGCGACGCTGGAGGACAAGGTCCGTGAACAGAGTGACCTGATCCTGCAGATGGGATCCGCACTGCAGGAGGTGATCACCACCATCCGAGGCTGGGGGACTCCTCCACCGCCATCCTCCCTGCCAGCACCATCGGCCAGTCAGCCCATTCCCGCTCCGGAACCCCGAGGAGTTCGACTCTCGCTCCCGAGGGCCTACGATGGGACCGCGGCCGGGTGTCAGGGATTCCTTCTCCAGGTGGAGCTGTACCTGGCCACCGTGCACCCGGCGCCCTCGGGACATGAGAGCGTGTCCGCCCTGATCTCCTGCCTTTCCGGGAAGGCGTTGGAGTGGGCCAACGCGGAGTGGAGGAGGATCGACGCGGACACCATCACCTACGACGAGTTCTCCCGCCGCTTCAGGGCGGTGTTTGACCATCCCCCGGAGGGGAAAGCGGCGGGGGAGCGTCTGGTCTTCCTCCGGCAGGGGAAGAGGAGTGCCCAGGAGTTCGCCCTAGAATTCCGTACTCTAGCGGCAGATGCAGGGTGGAATGAGCGGGCTCTCATCGATCACTACAGATGTAGTCTACGCGAGGACGTCCGTCGGGAGCTGGCCTGTAGGGACACCAGCCTCTCGTTCGACCAGTTGGTCGACATGTCCATCAGGCTGGATAACCTGCTAGCTACCCGCGGACGTTCCGAGGGGGTTCCGTCCATTTCACCCTCCAGCGCCTCCAAGCCGTGCCCCATGGAGCTCGGGGGCGCTGGCGCTAGAGAGAGGAGGGGTCGGCTTACGAGGGGGTCCATCTCCTGCACCAACTGTGGTCGGGGAGGACACACCGCGGCTAGGTGCTGGGGATGGCCTCCTAGGGGAGAGGACGACAGGTCCCGCACTGGGGATTCCTTCCAGGTGAGTAGGCGCCCCACTCACCCAGAGCTCTCTGTTGCACATTTCTGTATACCTGCGCGTTTTCCACAGGTAGCACCTCATTCCCAGCATAAGGCGCTGGTAGATTCAGGCGCGGCTGGGAATTTTGTTGATAAGAAGTTTTGTTTAGCCTTAGGGATTACCCTTCTTCCTGTTGATGTCCCTTTCCCCGTTCCTGCCCTAGATAGCCGTCCGTTGGGTGCGGGCTTGATCAGGGAGGTCACTGCGCCACTTAGGATGTGTGCGCAGGGGGGTCATCAGGAGATGATTCAGCTATTTCTGATTGACTCGCCTGCGTATCCGGTGGTGCTGGGCATGCCCTGGTTGAGTACCCATAACCCATCTATTTCATGGCAGGAGAGGGCTCTGATGGAGTGGTCTGCCCAGTGTGTGGGTCGATGTTTGGGCGTTTCCGTAGGGGCTACCTCGGTGGAGAGTCCAAACCAGGTGCCCGCATTGCACGTTCCCCCTGAGTATGGGGATTTGGCTATTGCGTTTAGTAAGTCGAGGGCGACGCGGTTGCCGCCCCATAGGCAGGGAGATTGTGCGATAGACCTCCAGGCAGGAGCTGCGCTCCCACGGAGCCATGTGTATCCTCTGTCTCAGGAGGAGAAGAAAGCTATGGAGACTTACATAGACGAATCTCTGAGACAAGGATACATACGGCCTTCCACTTCCCCTGCGTCCTCGAGTTTCTTTTTTGTGAAGAAAAAGGATGGTGGTTTACGCCCGTGCATCGATTACCGTGGTCTCAATCAGATCACGGTGAAGTACAGTTATCCACTCCCGCTGATTGCGACCATGACTGAGTCATTGCATGGGGCGCGTTTCTTCACTAAATTAGATCTCAGGAGCGCGTACAACTTGGTGCGCATCAGGGAGGGCGATGAATGGAAGACAGCCTTTAGTACCACCTCGGGCCATTACGAGTATCTTGTCATGCCATACGGGTTGATGAACGCTCCGTCAGTTTTCCAATCATTCGTGGATGAGATCTTCAGGGACATGCAGGGGCAGGGGGTGGTTGTGTACATAGATGACATTCTCGTGTACTCGCCTACCCGTGTCGAGCATGTGGCCCTGGTGCGCAGAGTGTTGCGGAGGCTGGTGGAGCACGACCTGTATGTTAAGGCAGAGAAGTGTCTGTTTTTCCAGGAGTCGGTCTCCTTTTTGGGGTATCAGTTGTCTGCGTCAGGGGTGAAGATTGAGGTAGACCGGGTGTCAGCCGTGCGTAATTGGCAAACACCAACCACTGTGAAGGAGGTGCAGCAGTTTTTGGGGTTTGCGAATTACTACCGGAGGTTTATCCGGGGTTTTGGACAGGTGGCAGCTCCCATCACGTCTCTTTTGAAGGGGGGTCCGGTGCGTCTGCAGTGGTCTGCCGAGGCGGACAGGGCGTTTGGGAGGCTGAAGGACCTGTTTACCTCGGCCCCGGTGCTGGCGCATCCGGATCCCTCTTTGCCATTTCAGGTAGAGGTGGACGCGTCTGAGGCCGGTATAGGAGCCGTGCTTTCACAACGGTCAGGCGCGCCACCTAAACTCCGCCCCTGTGCTTTTTATTCCAAGAAGCTCAGTCCGGCGGAGCGAAACTATGACGTAGGGGACAGGGAGCTGTTAGCCGTGGTACAGGCACTGGCTTGAGGGGGCTCAACACCCTTTCCTCATTTTGACGGACCACCGTAACCTGGAGTACATCCAGGCAGCGAGGAGGCTGAACCCTCGCCAGGCAAGATGGAATATGTTTTTGACCCGGTTTACATTTAAGATCACGTACATCCCTGGGTCACAGAACGGTAAGGCAGATGCACTGTCTCGGCGGTATGACACGGAGGAGAGGTCCGTGGAGCCCACTCCCATACTGCCGGAGTCGTGTCTGGTGGCACCGGTAGTGTGGGAGGTCGATGCTGAGCTCGAGCGGGCGTTACGCACCGACCCTAGTCCACCGCAATGCCCGGAGGGTCGGAAGTACGTTCCGCTCGAGGTTCGGGATCGATTGATCTATTGGGCTCACACGTCACCCTCCTCTGGACACCCTGGTATCGGCCGGACAGTGCACTGTCTTAGTGCCAAGTACTGGTGGCCCACGTTGGCAAGGGATGTGAGGGTTTATGTTTCCTCCTGCTCGGTGTGCGCCCAGTGTAAGGCGCCTAGACATCTGCCTAGGGGTAAGTTACTACCCCTGCCCGTTCCACAACGACCATGGTCTCACCTCTCGGTGGATTTCCTTACTGACCTTCCTCCTTCACAGGGGAATACCACTATACTGGTCGTTGTGGACCGGTTTTCTAAGGCCTGTCGTTTGCTCCCCATGCCGGGCCTTCCTACCGCCCTGCAAACTGCCGAAGCACTATTCACCCATGTGTTCCGGCACTACGGGGTACCCGAGGATATTGTGTCTGATCGAGGTCCCCAATTTACCTCCAGGGTCTGGAGAGCCTTTATGGAGCGGTTGGGGGTCTCGGTGAGCCTCACCTCGGGTTAACACCCGGAGAGTAATGGGCAGGTGGAACGCGTGAACCAGGATGTGGGTAGGTTTCTTAGAACATACTGCCAGGACCAGCCGGAGGAGTGGGCAAGGTACGTTCCCTGGGCCGAGATGGCCCAGAATTCCCTACGCCATTCCTCCACTAACCTAACCCCTTTCCAATGTGTGTTGGGTTACCAGCCGGTTCTGGCACCTTGGCAGCAGAGCCAGATCGAGGCTCCTGCGGTGGATGAGTGGGCGCGGCGCTCGGAGGAGACATGGAACGCTGCACACGTCCACCTGCAGCGGGCCCTCCGACGTCATAAGGCGAGCGCCGATCTCCACCGCAGTGAGGGACCGGTGTACGCACCTGGTGATCGACTCTGGCTCTCTACCAGAAACCTGCCCCTCCGCCTGCCCTGTCGGAAACTGGGTCGGCGGTTTGTAGGGCCATTTAAAGTCCTGAGAAGGTTGAACGAGGTGTGTTACAAATTACAACTACCTGTTGAATATAAAAGTATTAACCCCTCGTTCCATGTGTCCCTTCTCAGGCCGGTGGTAGCTGGCCCACTCCAAGAAAGTGAGATCAGGGAGACTCCTCCGCCCCCATTGGACATCGAGGGGGCACCGGCGTACTCCGTGAGGTCCATCTTGGATTCGAGACGTCGGATGGGGGGTCTCCAATATCTAGTGGAGTGGGAGGGGTACGGTCCGGAGGAACGGTGCTGGGTGCCGAGGAGAGACATTTTGGACCCGTCTCTCCTGACGGAATTCCATCGTGGGCACCCGACGCACCCTGCTCCGCGTCCTCCAGGTCGTCCCCGAGGCCGGAGTCGGCGCACGTCTGGAGCCGCGCGTCAAGGGGGGGGTACTGTCACGGTTTCGGCCGAGGCTGCCTCTCTTCCTTGTTCGGGCAGGCTTCGGCGTTCGTTGTCTCCGGAATACTAGCTGCCACCGTTGTATGTTTCATGTTCGTTTGCTTTTGTCTGTTTGTTGTGACACCTGTTCTCGTTTAGCGTAATTAGTGTCCTATAAGTTTCTCGTTGTGTTTGTCTAGTGTTGTGTGTGATTGATTTATTTCTGTCGTGTGTTGTGCTTGTATATTGCTTATTCGCTCGGTTGAGCTTTACTCCACTGTGTTGGAGCGTTTACGCACATGTTTAGTGCGCCTTTTGTTTTGTCGCCTTCGTGCGTAGTTTCGCCTTCGGGCAAGTTTGTTCGTATTTTCCTTGTTGGAAATTGAACTAAAGTCTTTTGGACTATACTTCGTGTCCTGCGCTTGATTCCACCACTACACCCACCTACAGCATTCTTGACAATCATGACACAAGCGGTACCGACGCACCAAGTCTGGAACCAACAGGACCCTAACCAGCTTCTACCCCCAAGCCATAAGACTGCTAAATAGTTAGTTAAATAATTATCCAAATAGCTACCCAGACTATCTGCATTGACCCTTTTTGCAAGTTTTTGACACATCACATACTGTTTACTGTCTGTCACTTTATTCCTAGTTATATGTACATACAGTATCTACCTCATTTACCCCGTACCCCTGCACATCGACTTGGTACTGGTACCCTTTGTATATAGCCAAGTTATCATTACCTCACTGTGTAGCTATTATTACTTTTATTATTATGTGTTTTACTTTTCTATTATTTTTCTATTTTCTTTCTCTCTGCATTGTTGGGAAGGGTCCTTAAGTAAGCATTTCACTGTTAGTCCACACCTGTTGTTTACAAAGCATCCACCTCTCCATCCCTCATCCTCTGCCTGCTCTCCCCTGATCTCTCCATCTCCCCAGAGAGATGACTGGGTCCGGAGGGCAGACTAGTGCGTCCTCTCCCAGTACTCCCTTTGAGGGGAAGATCAAAGGAGAAAATACAGATGTCTGTGTATAAACTTAATACACGCCCTACATGATCTTATGTCACAACCTGCGGGCCTGTGAAACCAGGTTTGGGGTCAATTCAGTTTTCCATTGAATTGGAAAATTCCTCATTGACAACAATGGTCAATTTAAAATTCAATTTAGGTGTGTGAGACTGTGAGACTGACCATGAGTCAGCAGGTGTTTGAAGTAGACTGACCTGGAGTCAGGTATGTGAAGAAGAATGACCTGGAGTTAGGTGTGTGAAGGAAGACAGGAACTGGTCTTAGGTCTGTTCTGAGGGGCTGCAGAAACGCTTGAGGGCCTCCAGGAGTGAGACAGTGAGCGTGAAACAGAGACAGAGATGTAGACAGAGATTAGATATAAGGGAAAGAGGGAGTGGTGGAGAGACAGGGAAAAGTTCAAAAGAAAGGGATAGAATGGAGCGGTGAAGGAGAACAGAGAGGGATAGAATCTGATTAAATAGGAGAGAGAGCGGAGCTGCAGCAGTATCAAAGGCTCACTTGTCGCAAAGATGATGATGAATACAGTATCACGACGGCCATATTAGCCAGACCCAGGTGGAATTACCCTGAATTATCCCGCTGCCGACTCTGTTCTGCTCAATCCCAATCACCACAAGGGGAGCGATTAGCATTGCATTAAACAGTGATAAACACTGCAGCAATTATGATCGTCAGAACATCACCACTCTCACTGCACCCATTTGTCAAAACCGGAATCCTGCAGGGGAGGACTCGTCAGGTAGTGAAACATTATAACGGGGTCAGAAACAGGTGCTAGAGCACTTTCTAATTACTCTGTTCTAGATATCAATTATACACTGCAAATCCCTGCATGGCTCAGGGTCCATGGCTCACTGCTGAGCCTCACATACACAGCACTGCACAGCACTGCACAGACCCAGCTGCAGCATAAAGCATACCTTCAACAGAACTGTGTTGGTAAGGTCTGACTGACTAAGCAGGTTTGTTATTCAGTGCTGATTTGGATGACTATTATCTTAACTCATGGAAAAAACATTTCCACAGTGCCTATTTAGCTGTTAGAGGAATGCTTTATTTCCTGTTTCTGGAGCTGGAGGGTAAATAGATTATCCTTTCCTCCTCCCCTCCCCACCCCCCTCGCCACTTCAAACAACAGCTCAGAGAGAGACACAGGTGTTCCACTGGTTGTTTGTTTTGAGTTCTAACGTTCTTCCAGGCAATCATGGTTGCAGCCTTTGTTTTGCAAACTACCTGAGTCTTCTCACAGCCCCTCCAAAAAACACAAAAACATTATGCTAATGAGTAGCAGACGTGTGTGTGTGCGTGCATGCATGTGTGTGTACGCTTCGCTCTCTCCTCCTGTAGAATACACTAGAAGTGGTTAGGTCTAATAGGAAAGGTTGAGTAGAACTAGGAATAAAAGGAAATAAAGCTGTACTGTGCTGTTCTCTTCCCTTCCTCTCCTTCAACACAGTTTAATATGTGAGTCATGCATCAGGTGCAGTGTACTGTGAGAGGACATGAATCACAGTCCCACTGACTGCACATGGTACTACACGCCTGACACTCAACTGTGGTGTGGGAAATGCCAAACTGTTCACAGAGGGGATAATGATGGATGGCTCTCCAGCTCATGGTTTTGTAGGGCTCACTGACAAAATGGGATGGATACAATGAGGTCCCTTAATGATCTGCAGATGCAATGACAGACAGACACGCACACAAACACACACACACACACACACACACACACACACACACACACACACACAGGGAGTGAGATAAAGAGCTAATGGCCACCTTCACTTAGATGTGAAAGCAGTTTGCCAACAAAAACTGTCTGTACATCTGTGACTCAGTGTAACAAAGCCAGCTTTTACACTGCCACTGTGAGGAGTCCACAGCTGAGACCTGGGCTAACTCATTCGAGGAATGTGATGGAACAGAGAGGATGAGCTGAAGAGAGAGAATAGAAGGATTGGTGCACTACAGTTGCAACAGTATAAATGACTGGTATTCCTATTAACTTCTTAACAGATTGTCTTCAAGGCTGCCTTTGGTTATTCAAGTTTATATCACCAGAACAATAAGAACACTGAAGCAAATGTACAAGAAAACCTTTCTTTGCAGAGAAACAAACTCTCCTGTAAACAGCCTAGCTATGGTTCAAATTAACGTTCTGAAATCATTTAACACAATCATTGTTCTTCAACTGTTATTACATGAACTGTAATTGTACTATCAGCTCATTGTTATTGCAGTGTAGAGGGAGCACACCAGTGCTTCATTTGAGCCAGATCCTGCCGGAACAGGATCCGGCACATCTCAGATTTTACTTTGTTCGTTGCCCGGATCCGGTACCTAATTGTTTCACTGTTGGCACATAAATATTCTATTAAAAGCAATCAGCGTTAAATCAAGTTGCCTCCTCGTTATTTCTCCCGCCCCCCAGAAAGACCATCACGTAGAGGGCTACCTCATTCATGGAGGCTTCCAGCCTCTATCTGCTGACCCTGGACAGCCACGGCTGCAACCGCAAAGTGACCCTGCACTGTCAGGAGAGAGAACTAGTGGGAGAGCAGCCAGGGCCCCGAAATGGCCACACCATCAGCATGGTGCACAGCCGGGGGAAGAGGGCCTGCGTTGTGTTTGGGGGCAGATCCTACATTCCGGCTGGGGATTCAGACTACTGAGAACTGGAACAGAATTGTGGACTGCCCTCCTCAGGTGTTCATCATCAACCTTGAGTTTGGCTGCTGCTCCGCCCACACCATACCTGAGCTCACTCATGGCCAGTCCTTCCATCTGGCTCTGGCAAGAGACAACTGTGTCTACTTTCTAGGTGGCTACACTCTGTCCTATCACTCCTGTCCTCCTTGTGTGTTCCACCTGCGGGTGGAGTTCCTGCACGTCAGCCTGTAGGAGCTCCTTGATACCGGCCTGTCCATCACCAGTGCCATCGCCAGCCGCATGAGTACATCGTCTTGGGTGGGTATCAGTCAGAGACCCAGATGAGGATGGAGTGCAGCAGTGTGGTGCTGGATGACTCTGGAATCCGCATTGAGCCCAGAGAGGCCCCTCCGTGTACCGGGGAAATCAGCCACAGCCACACCTAGTTCAGAGGCAGCCTGGGTGGAGGGAGCGCTCTAATCAGGGTCCCCTCTGAGGGCAGGCAGACCCTGCCCGACGGCCATTACTTCTACCAGGTGTGCTTCCAAATAGAGGGGGAGGACCCAGGGCTGCAGCCAGGAGTCCACAGCCTTCGAGGACTTCGCTCCTCTGGAGGAATCTGAGGAGCTGTACTTCGGCCGCGAGCCCCACAAGCTGGAGGACAGCAGCAAGGGAGAGGAGGACACGTACAACGAAGAGGACGAGGAGGATGAGTCCCAGACAGGCTACTGGGTTAAATGCTGCCTGGGCTGCCAGGTGGACCCCAACACCTGGGACCCCTACTACTCCACAGAGCTGCTGCGGCCAGCCATGATCTACTGCTCTAAAGGGGAGGGAGGCCACTGGGTCCATGCCCAGTGTATGAAGCTTACTGAGAGCCTGCTGGTGAGGCTCTCACAGGGCACCAGCAAGTATCACAGGGGCCTGCCCCGCCAGGAGATGACCCCGCCACACCAGGTGCTGCCCCTGACGAGGAGCCCCACGAAGCCCCACGAAGCCCCTGCACAGGAAGGGCCCGATGATGCTGAAGATGACCCCCTCCAAGAAGCGCTTCATCAGAAGGTTTTTTAAGTGATGTCTGACCATGACCAGAATTACACTTATTCATAAAAAAATATATATATGTTTTACCTTTATTTAACTAGGCAAGTCAGTTAAGAACAAATTCTTATTTACAATGACGGCCTACACATTAATTGATCAACTGATTAATAAACATACAGTCAGGTCCATAACAATTGGCACCCTTGATAGAGAGGAGCAAAAAATACTGTATAAAATAAATAATACAAATACTAAGCTATATTGCATGCTCAAATTTTATTTATACTAATACAATTTCTCAGAGAAAGAGTAATAAAACAAATCTAACCCTAACCCATTTTAGCCAAAAATCTGGTTGCCTCTGCCAGGAGGCTGACACTTGGCCGCAAGTGGATCTTCCAGCAAGACAATAACACCAAGCACTAATCAAAATCCACAAAGAAATAGTTGATTGACCACAAAATCAACATTTTGCAATGGCCATCTCAGTCTCCGGACTTGAACCCCATTGGATATAAGTCTTGATGGCTGTGTTGTGTTAATCCTCATTTTTGGCAGACATTTTTCAGAGGAAGTTTTTAGTACATGAGTTTTGTTAAACCAAATGGACTTCGGAAGGTAGGCGCATAATGTCTGGACTGGCACAATTGTATTTAAACCAATGGAGGATAATTTATTTTCTGTGGTTGAATGTTTCTGAGGCCATTCACAAAATATGTTATGATTAAAACTTGTTTTTATTCACCAGTTCACACAGTAATTACATATTAATTGCCCCATCTGTAAACCAACACATATGCTCAGTTATCAATAACATAATCACAGGAAAGTTTAATAGTATGATACATTGTTTGCTACATTGTAGAGAGGTATATGCACATTAATTCAGTAATCATCAAACAATAAATAGGTAAATAAAACCACTAAATCAAATACACATTAAACAAATGAACAGTGAATAAATGTGCAGTAGGGTACATATTGTTATTTTCATTTAAATAAAAAAGAGTGTTTTGGCAACAGTTGTTATTTTCCTGAGTTTAAATGTACTCTTGAAACATGACAAACCAGCAGATTGAATACACTGCTGATATGAGATTCAAACAAACCATATTCATCATCCTTCATGTAGCAAATGCTATTCTATAAATGAAAATACATTATTAAACATACTGTCATGTAAAACATGATGTTATTGTGTGACTGTGATAACTGTTAAATGAAATATGATACATTATGAAAATATGTACACAATATGGTTAAATTCATGACAGTAAAATAGAATCAGAACATTGAATGCATCAAAAATATATATTTTTAAATTGCCTGTCACAAGTCAAAATGGTGACGCAGAGATAAACAACATCAATCAATCAAACAAATAAACTATCAAATCAATTCAGTTCCTCTCAATGCTCTCTTCCTTCCCTCAGTTTAATTTTAAAGTAAATGGCTGTGCTAAGCCCCAGAAGAGTCATAGAGTCAGGGCGTGTGAGGATTCAATAAAGATAATCTAAATATTTCTTGAGGCAAGCCTAAGGGTGTTAGGCCTAGTAGTGTACCATACAGCATTTTCATGCGATCAACGAAAAGGGCAGTTTATATTTTATTTTATGAAAAGAGGTAGAGTGTTATCATTTCTCATTCTCTGTGCAAACGCTAAAACAGATACAAATGGTTTCAAAGTCACCTAGGCATCCATTTTGGCCCTTGGGAACCCGAATATAAACTCTAAAGCAATCTGTTTTAGAAGGCAGCCCCGAAACAAATACAATTTGAGTCTCCATGATTCCATTTTGCTCCAGCCCTGGAGATAAATTAATACAGCGATCATAAATGTGAGCTTCTTTAACACAATTCTCCCATTACAGTGCTTTTATTTTCTCCCATAAATAACCTCTCTGGATAAATTCATGGATGTGTCATAACCCATGCAATACAATAAACTGCCCCATATTTCACAGGCACCCAGAGATAAAACACCAACTATCTTCATGCTAAAAGCAGAGGAGAGGAAGTGATGTCTGATCTCTGCACTCAAATCATTAACTCAAAATTAACAAATATAAAACGCCAATATAAAATGCAGAGGCTGAGAAGGACATTCAGCCACCTTTCGGAAATTATGTATGAAAATGAAATGTAAGGTAGAAAGCCTTTTCAAATTTCCTCAAAGTAAATAATGGATCAAATAACATTTTTAGGATTTCAACAATAAATAATAATGTGTATTTCGAGAATAAAGTATTTTCCCCCTACGTCACTACTAATAAATATATACTGCAGTTCATATTGTAGAGTAAATATTAAGTTTGAAACAGAACAGTACAAAACAGACTAGAATCAGGTATACTGTTGCTAAGACATATTCCTGTCATAATCCATAAAGTCCCAAAGAACTGTCAAATCAAAACAATATTTTCAAAAGTATGGGACATCTAGTGACATGTCAGCATCCTCCTGTGTCTCCTGACTCTCTACAGGGTCAATAGTGGCCTGCACGGCTTTAGCATAGTTTTTGTGAGCCTCCATGAACTTATGCAGGTACTTAGAGGTGTAGAGCCAGTGGTGCTTCAGCACGTCTTCCAGCCCTCTCCACGATCTCCAGCACGTGGGCCAAAGTCTTGGGCAGGTAGTTGGTGATCTTGCCATCATACCTGTACTTGAAGACAGTGGAGAGCAGCTCTACGAAGCGCTGGGAGTTGAAGCTATACCGGCAGAGCTGGTCTGGGCACTCCCTGGCCGGGCACATGGAGAGCCACACAGGCTTCATCTGGAGGTAGAGCCCCATCAGCTCCCTCAGGGCCTCCTGCCGCTCCTCTGAGTGCAATAGCTCACACACCGCCTCCTCAACTTCATCTTCTTCCTCTGGGTGGCCCGCCAGCTCCTACGCTGCTCCTGGCAGGGGTTGGCATTGTGGTAGACCTCCCCTATCTCATCCTGGAAGATCTTGTAGAACTCGGTGGCGTTGCCGATATTGCAGCGCAAGGCGTCCAGGGTCGGCTGGGTCTCCATGAAGGGCTTGGCAGATGCCTTTGACCCGGTCTCGCAGCTCCTCAGTGGATTCAGAATAAGGGTTGGTCCTCCAGAGCTCGTAGCACTCCACCGTGGCTGCAGGTAATAGAGTAGAGAGTCATGTTGTGGGAGGCCTCTGCCCGAGTGGCATCACACAGCATGCAGATGTAAGTGGAGCCTGAAGCCTGCAAACCCTCCATATTTCGCACCTTCTTCTCGTTGTAGCCCGTGCCCCTGAAGTGGAAGCCGAAGGAACGAGAAAGGCCGCCCACAGACAGAATGAGACGGCTGTGCTTCATAGCGTTCCTTTTGGCCACCACAGGCCCCAGGACTTCTCTGAGTGTCTCGTGGTCTGACTCGTCCACAAACATCAGACAGAGCAGCTTGCAAGACATCTCTGAGTTGGGCTTGAGCTCCCGGAAGATGGTGATCGCCTCATCTTCTCCCTCAGCCTTTATAGAGACGGACATGATGGTGATGGAGAAACGCACAACCTTTTCCGGGATGGCTGGCCCTCCGCCTTGCTTCTCACTAAAGTCGCCCATGCCATTGTAGGACTCCTTGATCATGACGCTGAAGCCTGAGATACAGGTGCTGTCCTCCAGGCCTCGCTCCCTCAGCCCCTCCATGATGTCCTCCTCCAGGTTCTTCAAGGCCGACACCAGGGCCACATCGTATCATCGGAACCGGCAGAGAGAGAGAGAGAGAGAGAGAGAGAGAGAGAGAGAGAGAGAGAGAGAGAGAGAGAGAGAGAGAGAGAGAGAGAGAGAGAGAGAGAGAGAGAGAGAGAGAGAGAGAGAGAGAGAGAGAGAGAGAGAGAGAGAGAGAGAGAGAGAGAGAGAGAGAAGAGTAGAAAGAGAGAAACAAAGGCATGTACCAAGACAGAAGTCCACAAGCTAATTCTAGCACTCTGCTGATAATTTCAGTAGGGAATACCTCTTAATTGCACCCCTGCATTTGTTGTCATTATAAATGTTATGCCGGGGACAGCGGGGTGAATCAGTGAAGCTGGCATAAACTGATGTATTGGCTGCAGATGAAAACAGACTCCAGCTGGCCTCTATTCCCCAGAGTGGAGGACTGTGCTGCCAGTATAATTTGCAGATACAAGTGCTGCTGATGTTGTTTTGAGCCTAACAGGCTCTTGACAAAAGTTGTTATTGTGCATTAGAGAGAGAATGCAAAGGGGAGCGACAGAGAGATGGGGTGAGAGAGAGGGGGTGTGAGAGAGAGAGAGGAGAGGTGAGAGAGGGAGAGAGAGAGGGAGAGGAAAGAGAAGACAGACTGTGTATCAAGCTTTTTCATTTACAAACATCCCCTACAGTGCGTAGTTGTGAATGTTTATGCAAACTGTATCTTTGAACATACAATACTCTAATCTTAACAATAAGTGAACCAAGGCCTGTGATTACATTAAATCGTGTTGGTTTTATGTGTGAGCCCCTGAATGCCCAGACTCCAACCTTGCATCATGGCCTCCAGTTCGTCTGCCTGCCGGTGTTCGTTTCCCTCCCTCAAAGCTAGCACAAACAGGGTCAGGCACACCGACTTGGTGTCTCCACCTTCCTCCTTGTCTGCAGACACCTTCACCTGGGTCTTCAGGTCCCTCAGCCGGTGCTTCTGGGCGCGCCTCGTCAGTGACAAGAGATGCTGTCGGGGCCTACCCCTTTGTTGACAGGCAGGAAGTTGTCCAGGCTCTTCTCTGGAGACCTGCGGCCACCCTCCTCTTCTTCCAGCTGATGACCCAGGCAGTTGGCGCTGAAGGAGTCCAGCTGTATCCGCTCCCCACAGCTCTCTCTGAGGCAGAGGAGCGGCAGGGAGTGCAGCACCCCAAGGAAGGCCTTAGCCGGGGCAGTGAGGTCGACAGGGGCGCAGGGCAGGGTGAAAGCCGGGCAGTGGAGGTCCAGTGAGCAGATGTATTTAGTGATGCAGCTGCGGCAGAAGAGGTGTCTGCAGGGGGATTGGACGGGCTCAGACAGCAGGTGGTCACACACCTCACAGGTGTCTGAGCTCAGGAAGTCCACAGGGAGGTTCTCGGTCAGCAGCCTGGCACTCAGGTGCTCTTTTTGGCAGACGGTTATGCTCTTCACCCACTGAGCTCTCTGGAAGCTGGGTCTCACCCAGGGTCTAAGGCCAGGTCCCTGGTGGTGCTCTGTCTCTGTTCTCCAGGCTCTCTTCTCCCCAACAGTATCAGCATTATCCTGGACGTCCCACTTGGTCCTCTTGGCCAGGTGTTGGGACTCCACGAGGGGGCTTCCTTCTCTTCCTCCCTTTCCGCTGTAGGGAGGGTTTCAAAAGGGGCAAAGGTAGGCAAAGGGAGCAGTGGGTGGTGTGGGGTCTCCACTCAAGGACATGGGTCCTGGAGAAGCTGCAGAAGCCCCCTCCTCGCATGGCCAACGTCCAGCAGCGCTGGCAGAAGGATGGGGGGTGGACAGTCTCCATGTCCCCCGCCACATCCACTTTGAAGACCTTGAGGATGTCCTCTGGCCAGCTGGTGGCCTTGCAGGGCACTCCTGCTGGCCTCATCCAGAAGCCCGTGGACCTCATGCTCTGGACCTTTGGCTTTCCTCAGGGCCACTCCACAGAGACGGCACATACTGTACACCTGCACACACACCGGAACGTTACGATATTACATAGACCAAAATACTGTCTCTCTGATCTTCAATTACTGTATGTCTTAAACAGAGTGAAAGTACACTTCAGAGATTGTTGCTGATTAACAACCACTCTACTTCTTCACTGGCCTGAGGTGGGTCATATGTGTGTCCATCTCTGGCAGTTTCAGATCCACTCTCCTCCCCAGCCCCTCCACGTTCTCCTTGCTCTTACACACCAGGCACAGCCTCATCACATTCCCTGAGATACCCACCATATCCCCCACCATCTCCCCCAGGAGTGGAGTGGCCATGACCCCAGACAAGGCCCCTCTCTCAGGCTGTGTCTACCCAGGCAGCGGGGCCTTTTCCATGGACCTGACCCGGAACAGCTTGAACTTCCAGTCTGAGAACTTGGAGTAGGAGTGATGGAGCTCGGCCGGCATGGGGGGCATATGTCTCTAGGGTCCCCTCCTCCATAGTGAGGAGAGGAGAGGAGAGGAGAGGAGAGGAGAGGAGAGGAGAGGAGAGGAGAGGAGAGGAGAGGAGAGGAGAGGAGAGGAGAGGAGAGGAGAGGAGAGGAGAGGAGAGGAGAGGAGAAATGGGAGTAGAAGCGGTAGGGGACACGTTAGTTTGATGAATAGTCCTAGTCCTACCAGTATAACTTAAATCTGGTGGAATTTCTATAAAGTGGAGATCTGAGATCTGTATTATAGTTCTGTATTATACCATAAGTTGCATCAGAGAGCAAATTATTCCATGACATTCGGGGGGGATCTATATATTTTTTACGGAACCTCCTATGTGTGCCAAAAAATGTATGGTCCTAATAGTAAAGACATGTCATTTAACGGTTAAAATGTATTACCTTTAAATTTGGCATGAACATAACCAGTCATGATCACTTCAAATAGTAGGCTACCTGCGCATGTTCTTCCACTCCAAAATAATTCCAGCATCCAATTCCGCGCCATTATGAAGGAGACATCTGTTACAAAATACCAAAAAGTGTAATGACATTCGACAATTGTACACTTTTGTAGCTTGAATTAATTGATGCATCTTGCTGACAAAATGACCTTTTCTGTAGAAAGAAAATAGATACAGGACTGTACCAGGATGACAAGTGCAGCCACATTGGGATAATAAAATAAATAACATGACACAGAGGTGGGGGTGTTCATTTAATTTGGAATAAGCTTTTATTTTAATATTTACCACTGTAGTAGCAGTACAAATTGCATTTTAAACAAAATAGGAGAATGGTTAAATTAGCATTATTTAGAGATCCCCAAAGATTAACTTTGTTGCATTTAGGGGGACTCATGTCTCATTCAGGGGGTCTAATTATATATTTTTTAATGTCACATACACCAGATACTGTAGGTGCAGTGAAATATGTTGTTTTACAGGGTCAGCCACAGTACTACAGCGCCCCTGGAGCAAATTAGGGTTAAGTGCCTTGCTCAAGGGCACATCGACAGATTTTTCAACTTGTCAGCTCGAACACTCTAACCGCTAAGCTACCTTCCACCCTATGTGCACTCTGAGTGGCATTTAGATCTTCAGTAAAATGCATGAGACATTCAGCGATCGATCCACTGCCAAAAAAAACATTATTTCTCTCTTCCCCCAATTCTGGTGCTCAGAGAACTGCTGTGGTTATTTTTGCCTTGGACACAGTGACATTGCTAAATGGACACCCCTATCACTGGAGGACTGTCAATCACTTCTATTAGTCATTTTCTTGGCTGGAGAGAATTGAAGCCCTAGGAGGCTTTGACTGGCATTTAGAGCACCCAGAAAAATAGAGGATTTTTTATTTCAGAAAGAAGGGTAGGCCTATATTTTTTATATGCCATTCAAATTCAGAGGGAGTTGTTCCAAGTGGACCCTGAAGTAGTTATTGTAAAGGGCTAAGACTTCAAAAACAACTGTTGTCCTCATTCCCATAGTCAATTTCCTTGTACATATGCAGGATCTTAATTTGATCGCCTTGTCGCAGGAGAACTTTCCTGCAATGAAGGAAATAAAAACTTGTAGTGTATTTTAGATTTAAAAAGGCTTCTGAAGTTTGTAATTTCACTTTGAAATTTCAGACTTGATTTTCCCTTATGAAAAATGTATCAACCCCTACAAAAATGTCCATTAATTATAATCCACATAATAATTCACATTTCCTGTTGCTGCAGGATTATTTTGCTGCTGTAGCAAATTAAGATCCTACATCTGTAGCTCCCTTATACAATAATGCCATGTGACTACCGATGTACATTTGCAATGGTATGCCAACCCATGTCCATTCATATACACTCAAGTAGCTCCACTATCAAATACATCAATTAAACCAATCAATGAAACAACTATCTGACTCTTACCATGGCACACCTATGGTGTGCCCATAGTGGCATTTTCCCTATCTCCATCTCTGTGTATCTATTTTCCCAGTGTGTGTTCTCCCTGGTTAGTTTGGCAGTCTGCTTCACTCCTAGCTCTCTGTATCGCTCAGACTTTCCACAGAGTCTAACAGCTGAGCCAATGTGTGTGTGTGTGTGTGTGTGTGTGTGTGTGTGTGTGTGTGTGTGTGTGTGTGTGTGTGTGTGTGTGTGTGTGTGTGTGTGTGTGTGTGTGTGTGTCAGCTGGGCCCTTTTCTTGTTCTTCGGTCTCAGCTGGCGTCAGTTCCCCTGGGGCTTCTCTCCACATGGGGGCACAGGGGAAGCCTTGGAGCCACAGCCTGCACAGTGTGCATGTATGTGTGTGTTTGTGTCTGTCTCTGGGCCTTGGGCTGATTCTTGGCTTGGTGTGTCTCCCACTATGGATTGTTACTCCATGGGAAGGATCTCTCTCTGTCTGTCTCTCTTCCTCCCTCTGGTATTTATACCCTGTGAGGAGACCCCAACAGACAAACACTGCCACCTGAGACACTCACAGCAGACATACACACACACACAAACCCAAAAACATATCCATAAACATCAAAACACACACCTTCAAACATCAACACAACACACACACACACATAAATACACAGACACTACCAGTACACTAATGCTGAATCTCACAAACTCCTCACCAGGTGGGTACTCCTCTGTCACCCCTCCCCCTTTACCACCCTCCATCTGTAAATTCAACTCAACCAGGTGGTACAAAACGTGGAAGGGGGAGTGGAGAGGTTACCAGTGCAGGGTTGTTATGGAGAAAACAGTATATAGTCAGTATAACCCTACTTTCACACAGAGGAGCAGTTGCACAGTTGTATAGTCTGTGTAGTTTTGATGTTTCTTCGAGTCAGTGTACTTAACATTCCAAATGTATTAGTAATCCAATTAAATAAGATCAGAGGGAAGAATGCAAACTTAATATTGAGTGTGCAATTGCAATTGGACAGTGAACCTTTTTTAATTCATCAGATGAATGCTGGTTCCAGTCTTACCAAGCAGATAGAATGTTTTAAATGACAAGATCACTGGAGTGTGGAATTGATCCTTCATTGGATTCCGTTACACTTTGGGGCAATCAAGCAATCCCTTTCAATTTTGTCTCCAAGCAGCCTCCCTCCCTGTCTCCATGTCACGCCCTGGCTCTGGGGACTTTGGTATGTTGAGCCAGGGTGTTAGTTTCTTTGTGTAGTGTCGATGTTTCGTTTTCTATGTTCTGTTCTAGGTGATGTGGTTCTATGTTGGCCGGGGTGGTTCTCAATCAGAGGCAACGAGAATCAGCTGTTGCTTGTTGTCTCTGATTGGGAACCATACTTAGGCAGCCTGTTGTGCACTTGTGTTTTGTGGGATCTTGTTCCGTGTATGTTTGTGTTATTGACCGAGGACTTCACGTATCGTTTTGTTGTTTTGTGTTGTAATTAAAAGTACCTATTAAAGTATGTACTCATATCACGCTGCGCCTTGGTCCACTTTTCATGACGATCGTGACAGAAGATCCCACCAATACAGGACCAAGCAGCGTGTCCAGGAGCAAACGCCGGAGGTAACGTTAGTGGATGTCCTCCTCGGTTGGGGGCACATCACGGAGGAGGAGGCCGTCCGTTACCGGAGGGTGATGAAGGGGGAGACCCAGGCAGGAGAGGAGAAGCGGCGCCAACCGGGCCGTCGTCGGACAGGCGAGAGGCACCCCCAATAATTTTTTGGGGGGGGGCACACGGCATGGACGACGGGGCTGCTGGAGGCAGATAAAGGGCGAGTTTGTGGACGAGGAGAGAAGGCCACCAGGTTATGGGGGCCATTGGTCAGTAGAGGGAAGGAGAGTGTAGAGGCACGGCGAGAGGTACTGAGGTGTGTTACCAGTCCGGTCCGGCCCGTTCCTGATCCCCACACAAGGCCAGTGGTGTGTGTTCCCAGTACGGTCCGGCCTGTTCCTGTCCCTCGCACCAAGCCTGTGATGCGCGTCGCCAGCCCGGCCCGGCCTGTTCCTGCCCCTCGCACCAAGCCAATGGTGCGCGTCGCCAGCCCGGCCCGGCCTGTTCCTGCCCCTCGCACCAAGCCAATGGTGCGCGTCGCCAGTCCGGCCCGGCCTGTTCCTGCCCCTCGCACCAAGCCAATGGTGCGCGTCGCCAGCCCGGCCCGGCCTGTTCCTGCCCCTCGCACCAAGCAATGGTGCGCGTCGCCAGCCCGGCCCGGCCTGTTCCTGCCCCTCGCATCAAGCCAATGGTGCGCGTCGCTAGCCCGGCCCGGCCTGTTCTTGCTCCCCGCACCAAGCCTGTGGTGCGCGTCGCCAGCCCGGCCTGTTCCTGCCCCTCACACCAAGCCTATGGTGCGCGTCGCCAGCCCGGCCCGGCCCCTTCCTGCTCCCCGCACCAAGCCAGTGTTGCGCGACGTCAGCCCGGTCCGGCCCCTTCCTGCTCCCCGCACCAAGCCAGTGGTGCGCGACGTCAGCCCGGTCCGGCCCGTTCCTGCTCCCCGCACCAAGCCTGTGGTGCGCGTCGCCAGCCCGGTCCGGCCCGTCCCTGCTCCCCGCACCAAGCCTGTGGTGTGCGTCGTCAGTCCGGCACAGCCCGTGCCTGTTTCACCGGTGCCTGGTCAGGTAAGCCTAAGCAATCCGCTCCACCGATGTCCAGTCCAGCTCCAGCCAGCGGGGCCAGACCAGACCAGGGGCGCTACGGGGGGGTTGTTAGAGGGTGGTGGTCACGCCCGGAGCCGGATCCCCCTCCGAGGAGGAATGCCCACCCGGCCCCTCCCCTGTTGGGTTTATGTTGGCGCGGTCGCTGCCTGCGCCTTTGGGGGGGGGGTACTGTCACGCCCTGGCTCAGGGGACTCTTATATGTTGAGCCAGGGTGTGTAGGGTCTATGTTTTGTGTTCTATGTTCAGTTTCTAGTTCATGTGTTTTCTAGGTTGGCCGGGGTGGTTCTCAATCAGAGGCAACGAGAATCAGCTGTTGCTTGTTGTCTCTGATTGGGAACCATACTTAGGCAGCCTGTTGTGCACTTGTGTTTTGTGGGATCTTGTTCCGTGTAGGTTTGTGTTATGACCGAGGACTTCACGTTTCGTTTTGTTGTGTTGTTGCTAAGTACTATTAAAAGATGTACGCATATCACGCTGCGCCTTGGTCCATTGTGTATGACGATCGTGACACTCCATTATGACTGAACACTAATTAGAAAGCATTGCTTGATATACTATCTCCGTGGAGACAGATAGACAGACAGTATTTGCCCAAGATCCCTCTTGTTTAGCACCTTGCCACGGGAGCCCCTCGCCTTGCCACTGTGCTGGATCTGCCCACCTAGTCATTAGACACACAATAAGCAGGCCCCAGCAGCAGCAGTGGAGTCGTTTGGCCTCTGTTCCCTCCTACTCATCTCTGCCTTCAACAGACATGGGAGGAGGAACACAGACTGTGCCGTTTGTTGTGTAATGTAAACAGTACTGTATAGTGGTGGGGTTTGACGGTTGAGAAGGATGTTAGGTCAAATCTAATAAATTGTATTTGTCACATGCTTCGTAAACAACAGGACTTTCCCAACAATTCAGAGAGAAATATTTAGAAAAAATAATAACACGAGGAATAAATACACAACGAGTAAAGATAACTTGACTATATATACGGGGTACCAGTACTGGTTTGATGTGCAAGGGTATGAGGTCATTGAGGTATGTTCATGTAGGGAGGGGTAAAGGGACTAGGTAACAGGATAGATAGTAAACAGTAGCAGCAGCATATGTTAGCTATTTGGTTAACTATTTAGTGGTCTTATGGCTTTGGGGTAGAAGCTGTTCAGGGTCCTGTTGGTTCCAGACTCCGTGCATCAGTACCGCTTGCCGTGCGGTAGCAAAGAGAACAGTCTGTGACTTGGGTGGCTGGAGTCTTTGACAATTTTTAGGGCCTTCCTCTGACCCTGCCTGGTATAGAGGTCCTGGATGGCAGGAAGCTTGGCCCCAGTGATGTACTGGGCCATACGCACAACCCTCTGTAGCGCCTTGCGGTCGAATGCCAAGCAGTTGCCATATCAAGCGGTGATGCAGCCAGTCAAGATGCTGTCAATGGTACTGCTGTAAAACTTTTTGAGGATCTGAGGACCCTTGCCAAAACCTTTCACCCTCCTGAGGGGGAAGAGGTGTTGTGGTGCCTTCTTCATGACTGTGTTGGTGTGTGTGGACCATGTTAATTCCATAGTGATGTGGACACGAGGAACTTGAAGCTCTCGACCCGCTCCACTACAGCCCCGTCGATGTAGATTGGGGCGTGCTCGGCCCTCCGTTTCCTGTAGTCCACAATCAGCCCCCATGTCTTGCTGACGTTGAGGGGGAGTTGTTGTCCTGGAACCACACTGCTAGTTCACTGACCTCCTCTCTATAGGTTGTCTCATCGTTGTCGATGATCAGGCCTACCACTGTTGTGTCATCAGCAAACGTAATGATGGTGTTGGAGTCGTGCGTGGCCACGCAGTCGTGGGTGAACAGGGAGTACGGGAGGGGACTAAGCACATACCCTTGAGGGGCCGCCGTGTTGAGGGTCAGTGTGGCGGATGTGTTGTTGCCTAGCCTCAGCAAAAGGGGCGGCCCGTTAGGAAGTCCAGGATCCAGTTGCAGAGGGAGGTGTTCAGTCCCAGGGTCCTGAACATAGTGATGTGCTTGAAGGGCACTATGGTGTTGAACGCTGAGCTGTAGTCAGTGAACAGCATTC
This sequence comes from Coregonus lavaretus, assembly GCF_964263955.1. Classification (NCBI taxonomy): domain Eukaryota; kingdom Metazoa; phylum Chordata; class Actinopteri; order Salmoniformes; family Salmonidae; genus Coregonus; species Coregonus lavaretus. The sequence continues at coordinate 21,607,099 of NC_139998.1, read as the reverse complement.
TCACATAGGTGTCCCTCTTGTCCAGGTGGGAGAGGGCAGAGTGCAATAGAGATTGCGTTATCTGTGGATCTGTTGGGGTGGTATGCGAATTGGAGTGGGTCAAGGGTGTCTGGGATGATGGTGTTGATGTGAGCCATGACCAGCCTTTAAAAGCATTTCATGGCAACAGATGTGAGTCCTACGGGGTGATAGTCATTTAGACAGGTTACCTTGGCTTTCTTGGGCACAGGGACTATGGTGGTCTGCTTGAAACATTTAGGTATTACAGACTGGGTCAGAGAGAGGCTGAAAATGTCAGTGAAGACAGCGCATGTCAGTGCATGCTCTGAGTACGCGTCCTGGTAATTTTTCTGGTCCCTCGGCCTTGTGAATGTTAACCTGTTTGAAGGTCCTACTCACATCGGTTCAGTGTTGCTTGCCTCGAAGCGAGCATAGAAGGCATTTAGCTCGTCTGGTAGGATTGCGTCACAGGCAGCTCGAGGCTGGGTTTCCGTTTGGAATCCATGATCGTTTGCAAGCCCTGCCACATCTAACGAGCATCAGAGCCGGCATTGTAGGATTCGATCTTACTCCTGTATTGACGCTTTGCCTGATGGCTTTTCGGAGGTCGTAGCGGGACTTTTTATAAGCATCCAGATTAGTGTCCCACTCCTTGAAGAGGCAGCTCTTCTAGCCTTTAGCTCAGTGCGGATGTTGCCTGTAATCCATGGCTTTTGGTTAGGATATGTACGTACGGTCCCGGGGGGGGGAGGGACGTCGTCGATGCACTTATCAACCTCTAAAAGTCTAAGCCGTTGGATCATTTAGCTATTTGATTTAGAATTTTAGCACCCTTTTAGGTAAAAAAAAAAGTATAAAGAAATTATTTGATAAACTATTGAATTTGGCCTTTACTACTATAGCCCATAGAAATACATAGAATAATACATTCATAAATAGCAAAAAATACAGCAAAAAAACACATAATAAGGAATAAGTGTCACGGTTTCGGCCGAGGCTGCTCCTCCTCCTGGTTCGGGCAGGCTTCGGTGGTCGTCGTCCCCGGAGTACTAGCTGCCACCGATCTATGTTTCATGTTCGATTGGTTTTGTCTGGATGTTGTACACCTGTGTCTTGTTAGTCCTCGTTAGTGCCCTATTTAGTTCTCGTTGTGTGTGCTTGTCGTTGTGTGTGATTGTACTACTGTTTCGTGTTTTGGAGCTACATTTTCCCTCCAGTGTTTGAGAGGGTTGTTTGCACATTTTGGGCGTCATTCGTTTTGTCGCCTGTGTACGTCGTGCATTTTGCCTTCGGGCTTATTTTGCTTCGGTTGGATATATATTTATTGCACTAAAGCCTTTGGACTGAGCCTCTGTGTCCTGCGCATGATTCCTACACCACACCCACCTTCAGCACGTCTTGACAGAATCACACACCTTTATAATGGAATCAGCAGTGACGCCTGTGTCGCTCGAGGAGCATCTTCGTGGGCAAGAGGACCAGATCCGACACCTGGAGACCGCTCTACAGGAGGTAATCAACATCATGCACCGATGGGAGGCCAGCAGTGTACCCACACCTCCACCTACCCTGTCCATCCCATCGGTCGGTCCACCAGTCCCAGGTTCGGAACCCAGGGGGATTCGGCTCTCGCTCCCGAGGGCGTATGACGGAACAGCTGCCGGGTGTCAGGGGTTCCTCCTGCAGGTAGAGCTCTACCTGGCCACTGTACACCCGGTGCCCTCGGGATACGAGAGCGTTTCCGCCCTCATCTCCTGTCTCACGGGCAAGGCGTTGGAGTGGGCTAACGCCGAGTGGAGGAAGATGGACGCCAACACCATTACCTACGCCGAGTTCTCCCGCCGCTTCAAGGCCGTGTTCGACCATCCACCTGAGGGGAAAGCGGCGGGGGAGCGTCTGGTCCATTTGAGACAGGGGAGGAGGAGAGCTCAGGTGTTCGCTCTAGAGTACCGGACTCTAGCGGCGGATGCAGGGTGGAATGAACGGGCTCTCATCGACCATTTTCGATGTAGCCTACGAGAGGACGTTCAACGTGAGTTGGCCTGCAGGGATACCCATCTTACCTTCGACCAGTTGGTCGATATGTCCATCCGTCTGGACACCCTGCTGGCCACCCGTGGACGTCCCGAGGGGAGTCCGTCCATTCCGCCCTCCGGCACCTCCGAGCCGAGCCCTATGGAGCTCGGGGGTGCCGGCGCTAGAGAACGGAGTAGGAAGAGCCCGAGGGGGCCTGTCTCCTGCACCAAGTGCGGTCGTGGAGGGCACACTACGGCCAGGTGCTGGGGAGGGTTCTCCGGGAGTAACGACAACAGGTCACGCACTGGGGGGGCCTCCCAGGTGAGTAGACGTCCCACTTACCCAGAGCTTTCTGTTGCACACTTTTGTATACCTGTTTGTTTTCCACAGGTTGCACCTCATTCCCAGCATAAGGCGCTAGTAGATTCAGGCGCAGCTGGGAATTTTGTTGATCGTAAGTTTTGTTTTGAGTTAGGGATCCCTCTCCTACCTGTTGACCAACCTTTTCCCGTTCATGCCTTAGACAGCCGTCCGTTGGGGTCGGGGTTGATCAGGGAGATCACAGCGCCACTTCGGATGTGTGCGCAGGGGGGTCATGAGGAGACTATACAGTTGTATCTGATCGACTCTCCTGCGTACCCAGTGGTGCTGGGGATTCCCTGGTTAAGCACCCATAACCCTGCTATTTCGTGGCAACAGAGGGCTCTCGATGGGTGGTCTGCTCAGTGCGAGGGGCGATGTCTGGGTGTTTCCGTGGGGGCGACTTCGGTGGAAAGTCCAAACCAAGTGCCCGCACTGCACATTCCGCCTGAATATGGGGATTTAGCACTCGTGTTTAGTAAAACTAGGGCGACGCAGTTGCCTCCTCATAGACAGGGGGATTGTGCGATTGATCTCCAGGCAGGAGCAGCGCTCCCACGGAGCCATGTGTATCCTTTGTCTCAAGAGGAGAGGAAAGCTATGGAGACTTATATAGCCGAATCTTTGAGACAGGGATACATTCGGCCCTCCACTTCTCCCGCCTCCTCGAGCTTCTTTTTTGTGAAAAAGAGAGATGGAGGGTTGCGCCCGTGCATTGATTACCGTGGTCTCAATCAGATTACTGTGAAATACAGTTATCCACTCCCTCTGATTGCGACCATGACGGAGTCATTGCATGGAGCGCGGTTTTTCACAAAACTGGATCTCAGGAGCGCATATAACTTGGTGCGCATTAGGGAGGGTGACGAATGGAAGACAGCGTTTAGTACCACGTCTGGTCATTTCGAATATCTCGTCATGCCATATGGGTTGATGAATGCTCCATCAGTCTTCCAATCCTTCATAGATAACATTTTCCGTGATATGCAGGGACAAGGGGTGGTCGTATACATTGATGACATTCTGGTGTACTCGTCTACCCGAGCCGAGCATATAACCCTGGTGCGGCGTGTATTGAGGAGGCTGTTGGAGCACGACCTATATGTCAAGGCAGAGAAATGTCTGTTTTTCCAGGAGTCGGTCTCCTTTTTGGGTTATCGGTTGTCCGCGTCAGGGGTGAGAATGGAGGTGGATCGTGTGTCCGCTGTGCGTAATTGGCAAACCCCAACTACTGTAAAAGAGGTGCAGCAGTTTTTGGGCTTTGCGAATTACTACCGGAGGTTTATCTGGGGTTTTGGACAGGTGGCAGCTCCCATCACGTCCCTTCTGAAGGGGGGTCCGGTGCGCCTGCAGTGGTCAGCCGATGCGGACAGGGCCTTTAGGAGACTGAAGGACCTGTTTACGTCGGCTCCGGTGCTAGCGCATCCGGATCCCGCATTACCCTTTCAGGTCGAGGTAGACGCGTCTGAGGCTGGTATAGGGGCCGTTCTCTCTCAACGGTCCGGCACGCCACCTAAACTCCGCCCCTGTGCTTTTTACAGTAAGAAGCTCAGCCTGGCGGAGCGTAACTATGACGTTGGGGACAGGGAGCTGTTAGCTGTAGTTCAAGCCCTTAAGGTGTGGAGGCATTGGCTTGAGGGGGCTCAACACCCTTTCCTCATTTTGACTGACCATCGGAACCTGGAGTACATCCGGGCAGCGAGGAGACTGAACCCTCGCCAGGCTCGATGGAGTATGTTTCTCACCAGGTTCGTATTTAAAATCACGTACATCCCTGGGTCCCAGAATGGTAAGGCAGATACGCTGTCCCGGCGGTATGACACGGAGGAGAGGTCCGTTGAGCCCACTCCCATACTACCGGAGTCTTGCCTGGTGGAACCGGTGGTGTGGGAGGTCGATGCCGAAATCGAGCGAGCGTTGCGTACCGACCCCAGCCCTCCACAGTGTCCTGGGGGTCGGAAGTACGTTCCGCGCGAGATTCGGGATCGACTCATTTACTGGGCTCACACGTCACCCTCCTCTGGACATCCGGGTATCGGCCGGACGGTGCATTGCCTCAGCACTAAATACTGGTGGCCCACTTTGGCTAGGGATGTGAGGGTTTATGTCTCCTCCTGCTCGGTGTGTGCCCAGTGTAAGGCGCCCCGACATCTGCCCAGGGGTAAGTTACAACCCCTGCCCGTTCCACAACGACCATGGTCCCACCTCTTGGTGGATTTTGTGACAGACCTTCCCCTCTCTCAGGGGAATACCACCATCCTGGTCGTTGTGGACCGGTTCTCTAAGGCCTGTCATCTTCTCGCTATGGCGGGTCTTCCTATTGCCCTACAGACCGCTGAGGCCCTATTTACCCATGTCTTCCGGCATTACGGGGTACCCGAGGATATAGTGTCTGATCGAGGTCCCCAGTTTACCTCTCGTGTTTGGAGAGCGTTCATGGAGCGTTTGGGGGTCTCGGTTAGCCTTACCTCAGGGTACCACCCGGAGAGTAACGGGCAGGTAGAACGTGTCAACCAGGATGTGGGTAGGTTTCTGAGGTCGTATTGCCAGGACCGGCCGGAGGAGTGGGCACGGTACATTCCCTGGGCCGAGATGGCCCAGAACTCTCTCCGCCACTCCTCTACTAACCTAACCCCCTTCCAATGTGTGTTAGGGTACCAGCCGGTTCTGGCACCTTGGCAGCAGAGCCAGATCGAGGCCCCTGCGGTGGATGATTGGATGAGGTGCTCGGAAGAGACGTGGAACGCTGCCCACGTCCACCTGCAGCGGGCCGTCCTTCGTCACAAGGCGAGCGCCGATCTCGACCGCAGTGAGGGGCCGGTGTACGCACCCGGAGATCGAGTCTGGCTCTCTACCAGAAACCTACCCCTCCGCCTGCCCTGCCGGAAGCTGGGTCGGCGGTTTGTGGGGCCCTTTAAAGTCCTGAGAAGATTGAACGAGGTATGTTATAGATTACATCTACCTGTTGAGTATAGGAATATTAACCCCTCGTTCCATGTGTCTCTTCTCAGGCCGGTGGTAGCTGGTCCACTCCAGGACAATGAGATAGGGGAGACTCCTCCGCCCCCACTGGACATCGAGGGGGCTCCGGCGTACACCGTTCGGTCCATCTTGGACTCTAGACGCCGGATGGGGGGTCTTCAGTATCTCGTGGAGTGGGAGGGGTACGGCCCGGAGGAGCGGTGCTGGGTGCCGCGGAGGGACATCCTAGACCCCATCTCTCCTGTCGGAGTTCCACCGGGACCATCCCGCGCGCCCTGCTCCGCGTCCTCCTGGTCGTCCCCGAGGCCGGGGTCGGCGCACGGCTGGAGCCGCGCGTCAAGGGGGGGGTACTGTTACGGTTTCGGCCAAGGCTGCTCCTCCTCCTGGTTCGGGCAGGCTTCGGCGGTCGTCGTCCCCGGAGTACTAGCTGCCACCGATCTATGTTTCATGTTCGATTGGTTTTGTCTGGATGTTGTACACCTGTGTCTTGTTAGTCCTCGTTAGTGCCCTATTTAGTTCTCGTTGTGTGTGCTTGTCGTTGTGTGTGATTGTACTACTGTTTCGTGTTTTGGAGCTACATTTTCCCTCCAGTGTTTGAGAGGGTTGTTTGCACATGTTTGTGCGTCATTCGTTTTGTCGCCTGTGTGCGTCGTGCATTTTGCCTTCGGGCTTATTTTGCTTCGGTTGGATATATATTTATTGCACTAAAGCCTTTGGACTGAGCCTCTGTGTCCTGCGCATGATTCCTACACCACACCCACCTTCAGCACGTCTTGACAATAAGGTTTTGAAGTGTTTGTCCTATATCTAGGAGATATAAAAAAGCTCAGGAAATATTTATGTTATTTTGGACATATATTTAACCCCTTTTTTTTGTTGGCACAAAACTACCTCCATACTTCCATTCATTTATATGGGTTACCTTCAGACGAGTCCTGTGGCACTTGTGGGGGTTGTAGCGCAAAACGGAGGACACCATCTTGTTTGTGAGAGTCTCCCCTTTCCACAGTGTGGTCATATTAGTAGCCCAAACGGTTCAGACGCTACAGACTGAAGTTGTCACATCAGCGTTACCGACTTCAGACGAGTCCTGTGGGGCTTGTGGGGTTCGTAGAGCAAGTGAAGAACACCATTGTGTTTGTGAGAGTCTCATCTTTCCATAGAGTTTGTAGGCCAAACCGTTCGGACGCTACAGATGTTTTTGTGAGAAGACCGATTTTCAAGATGTCTCATGGTCTGACAAACACCGCTGTAGCTCAGCCCCCTTCACCCGCAGATGCGGTGGATTGAGACGAGCCCATGCAAAAAAAATGATTTATTTAGCTTAAACTGACAGATTTTGATGGGGATTTTTTTATGATGTTACTTTGATTGACGCACGGGTCAATAGACTCTTAAGGAGTCGATGCCCTTATTAATGAAGCAGGTGACTGATGTGATAAACTGTGCTAGTGAAGCAGTCCTGTTGCTTAGCATCTGCATCATCGGACCACTTCCGTATTGAGCGCGTCACTAGGGCTGTTGCGGTGACCGTATTACCGCCGGTAACGAGTCATGAAGGCAGTCAAATTCCACGTGACCGTTTAGTCACGGTAATTAGGCTTCTCCAAGCTCTGATGCTGCTGCTAGTCATTACTAGCCTACCAAATTTGATAACTGCCTGGTACTCAGCACTCTATTGTCCCTCTAACCACTCTAACATCAATGCAAATGTAATCGAAAATCTAATCAAAAACTTAATGAGAGCCCATGAGCTCATGTTGCACAACATTTCCATAGGCTATTAATAGAAGCATTACATGCATAATTGCATTTGCGGTCACTTTTGATAATGGTGTTTTCCGCTAATGGAACATTCGCTCTTATAGCCTACTGCCGTGTCCGCATTGCTGCGCTTATAATGTGAAGAAATAGTCTAATAGTTTATTAACATTTTAAGCTAAATGTTCTGATCTGTTGCATCAGACACATTGCGTAAAAAAGTTTTTGGGATGGTAGTGGTTGTAATAATTTGGGATCTATCACATCCCACAACTGTCCCAGACTACTAAATGCTGCTAAATGACTATGTTTGGAATATTTATTTCTCACACAGAATAGAATAGGTCGACTTTTGTACTATGGGGGATAGTAGATTGACATAGGCTAGTGCTTTTGCTGTTTGTTAGGCCTACTCATCTTGTTGGCTGATGAAAAGTAAATGTGTACATTTCTTCCAATATCTTCAATTTACACCTTGGAATTGGATAAGGACGCGCGCAGTTGCGTCCCCGATGTGTCTGTCTTCACTTGTAGCCTGTGAGAAAGACCCGATCACGTGATGGAGAGCCATGTGAGTGAGAGGTGATTCGGAGTACTCAGCACTCAGGGAGAAGGGCACAACGGCCACTGGCCGCAAAAGGCATGGATTTTTTTAGGGTGCATTACGGCCACAGAAAGGGATGAACCAGTGAAATTCTACGCATTATCAAGTGCTTGTCAAATTGTAAATGAGTGACTGATGTAGTATGTACAGCCTGCGCAAAAAGACAAAGCAGAGCTCATGCCTTTCAAGCGACTTTTTTCATATAGCCCAACGTTTATAAACTAAAGTTATATTAATAACTCTAAATTAAGCATATAGGAATACCTATTTATTTGTTAACCCTCAACACAGAATAGCCGTATGTGCGCACTCCCTCAAATAATTTGGAGAAAATGTCCTTTCTATTTTATTAAGCTTTGTTCAATTGTATTTTTCATACTATAAAATAATGCCACGGAATTCTAAGTAAATCTTGTCTGCTAAATGAACTAGTGTAGCATTGGTCATTTGGCATTGCCAGATCAGGACCTAACATAAGGACAATTCAGAGTATGCTATTCTGTTCTTCTGAAATAGACTACATTTTCTTCATATCATGCTTCTTTAGACCTGTCTAAAATAAATAATGGATTTATTGTTAAGGTGTAGGATATATTACATGGATTTACTAGACTTTTTAAAATGTACAGTTGAAGTCGGAAGTTTACATACACCTTAGCCAAATACATTTTAACTCAGTTTTTCCCAATTCCTGACATTTAATCGTAGGCATAATTCCCTGTCTTAGGTCAGTTACGATCACCACTTTATTTTAAGAATGTGAAATGTCAGAATAATAGTAGAGAGAATGATATATTTCAGCTTTTATTTCTTTAATCACATTCCCATTGGGTCAAAGTTTACATACACTCAATTTGTATTTGGTAGCATTGCCTTTAAATTGTTTAACTTGGGTCAAACGTTTCAGGTAGCCTTCCACAAGCTTCCCACAATAAAGTGGGTGAATTTTGGCCCATTCCTCCTGACAGAGCTGGTGTAACTGAGTCAGGTTTGTAGGCCTCCTTGCTCGCACACGCTTTTTCAGTTCTGCCCACAAATGTTCTATAGGATTGAGGTCAGGGCTTTGTGATGGCCACTCCAATACCTTGACTTTGTTGTCCTTAAGCCATTTTGCCACAACTTTGGAAGTATGCTTGGGGTCATTGTCCATTTGGAAGACCCATTTGCGACCAAGCTTTAACTTCCTGACTGATGTCTTGAGATGTTGCTTCAATATATTCACCTAATCTTCCTTCCTCATGATGCCATCTATTTTGTGAAGTGCACCTGTCCCTCCTGCAGCAAAGCACCCCCACAGCATGATGCTGCCACCCCCGTGCTTCACGGTTGGGATGGTGTTCTTCGGCTTGCAAGCATCCCCCTTTTTCCTCTAAACATAACGATGGTCATTATGGCCAAACAGTTCTATGTTTATTTCATCAGACCAGAGGACATTTCTCCAAAAAATACAATCTTTGTCCCCATGTGCAGTTGCAAACTGTAGTCTGGCTTTTTTATGGCGGTTTTGGAGCAGTGGCTTCTTCCTTGCTGAGCGGCCTTTGAGTTATGTCGATATAGGACTTGTTTTACTGTGGATATAGATACTTTTGTACTTGTTTCCTCCAGGATTTTCACAAGGATGAACCAGACTTGTGGAGGTCTACAATTTATTTCTGAGGACTTGGCTGATTTCTTTTGATTTTCCCATGATGTCAAGCAAAGAGGCACTGACATTGAAGGTAGGCCTTGAAATACATCCACAGGTATACCTCCAATTGACTCAAATTATATCAATTAGCCTATCAGAAGCTTCTAAAGCCATGACGTCATTTTCTGGAATTTTCCAAGCTGTTTAAAGGCACAGTCAACTTAGTGCATGTAAACTTCTGACTCACTGGAATTGTGATACAGTGAATTATAAGTGAAATAATCTGTCTGTAAACAGCTGTTGGAAAAATTACTTGTGTCATGCACAAAGTAGATGTCCTAACCGACTTGCCAAAACTATAGTTTGTTAACAAGACATTTGTGGAGTGGTTGAAAAACGAGTTTTAATGACTACAACCTAAGTCTATGTAAACTTACGACTTCAACTGTAGATGTTTCAAAGGTCTGCATCAGTGGCTTGTAGGCTATGTGTGGAAGCCAGGAGATGCTAAATGTGTTTGTTAATTAACGGTCAATTACCGTGAGACCGACAGTTATTTGCTTGACAATCACTGGCTGACAAAATTTTGTGACTGCCACAGCCATACACTGGTACTTCCTGTTTGAGTTTTTGCTGGTAAGCAGGAATCAGGAGGATATAGTTATGGTCAGATTTGCCAAAGAGAGGGTGAGAGAGAGCCTTGTATGCGTTTTCATTGTGTGGAATAAAAGTGATCTAGAGTTTTGTTGCCTCTAGTTGCTGTCGCCCTGACTCTGGGGACTCTTATTTGTTGAGTCAGGGTGTGATTTTCTATGTTGTGTAGTTCTATGTTTTCTATCTAGTATGTCTAGATCTATGTTTGGCCGGGTGTGTTTCCCAATCAGAGGCAGCTGTCGCTCGTTGTCTCTGATTGGGGAGCATACTTAGGCAGCCTATTGGCAATTAGGTGTTGTGGGATCTTGTTCCGTGTTAGGTATGTTATTTGTGTACCTTGGACTTCACGTTTCATTTCTTGTTTTGTCGTTGTGTTTATAAGTCTAATAAACATGTATGCATATCACGCTGCGCCTTGGTCTGACCCGTTCTTCTACGAGCGTGACAGAAGATCCCACCAAACGAGGACCAAGCAGCGTGTCCAGGAGCAGACAGCATGGACATGGGAGGAGATCCTGGAGGGAAAGGGTTCCTGGACATGGGAGGAGATTCAAGCCGGGATGGATCGCCGTCCTTGGGAGGAGACAGTGGAGGCGCGGTATAGAGAGGAGCAGCGGCAACGCAGAAGGCGCCGGCCGAGGAAGAAGCCCGAGAGACAGCCCCAATAACATTTTTTTGGGGGGGCTAAAAGGGTGGTTGGCGGAGCCTAGTGTTAGAGCAGAGCCAACTCCCCGTACTCACGCGAGGAGGCGTGTGACTGGGCAGGCTCCGTGTTATGCGGAGCTACGTACTGTGTCGCCAGTGTGCCGGCACAGCCCTGTACGTCCTGTGCTAGCACCACGCACGTGCCGTGCAAAGATGGGCATCCAGCCAGGACGGGGTGTGCCGGCTCAACGCTCCTGGTCTCCAGTACGCCTCCTCGGTCCCGCATATCCTGTGCTGGTTCTACGTACTGTATCACCAGTACGCGTGCACAGCCCAGTGCGTCCTGTGCCAGCACCCCGCACGTGTAGTACGAAAGTGGGTAGCCAGCCAAGACGGGTTGTGCCAGCTCTCCGCTCCAGACCTCCAGTCCGCCTTCGCAGTCCGGTCTGGCCCGTTCCTGCTCCTCGCACCAAGCCAGTGGTGCGTGTCGCCAGCCCGACCCGGCCCGTTCCTGCTACTCGCACCAGGCCAGTGGTGCGCATCGCCAGCCCGGCCCGGCCTGTTCCTGCCCCTCGCACCAAGCCAGTGGTGCGCATCGCCAGCCCGGTCCGGCCTGTTCCTGCTCCTCGCACCAAGCCAGTGGTGCATGTTCCTAGTCCGGTTCGGCCCGTGCCTGCTCCTCGCACCAGACCAGTGGTGAGTGTGTCCAGTCCGGCACGACCCGTGCCCAGTCCACCGGTGCCTGGTCCGGCACCAGTCAGCAGCTCCAGTCTGGAGTCAGAGCAGTCCGCTCCACCAGTGCCTGATCCAGCTCCGGTAAGCTGCTCCAGTCCGGAGCCAGAGCAGTCCGCTCCACCGGTGCCTGATCCAGCTCCGGTCAGCTGCTCCAGTCCGGAGCCAGAGCAGTCCACTCCACCGGGGTCTAGTCCAGCTCCGGTCAGCGGCTCCACTCCGGAGCCAGAGCAGTCCGCTCCACCAGGGGTCTATTCCAGATCCGGTCAGCGGCTCCAGTCCGGAGCCTGAGTAGTCCGCTCCACCGGTGCCCGGTCCAGCTTCGGTCAGCGGCTCCAGTCCAGACCCAGACGTCAGCCCCTCTCCAGGTTTGGGGTCTCCCACACCAGGGTCCAGACAGGGCTTGGAGTATAGTGGGAGGAAGGAGAGGGGAAGCAGCGCGCCGAGGTCCAGACCAGACCAGGGGCGCAACAGGGAGGCGGAGAATAGGTGGTGGTCACGCCCGGAGCCGGATCCGCCTCTGAGGCGGAATGCCCACCCGGCCCCTACCCTGTTAAGTAAAGGTTGTGCGGTCAGAGTCCACACCTTTGGGGGGGGGTACTGTCACGCCCTGACTCTGGGGACTCTTATTTGTTGAGTCAGGGTGTGATTTTCTATGTTGTGTAGTTCTATGTTTTCTATCTAGTATGTCTAGATCTATGTTGGCCGGTGTGTTTCCCAATCAGAGGCAGCTGTCGCTCGTTGTCTGGGGAGCATACTTAGGCAGCCTATTGGCAATTAGGTGTTGTGGGATCTTGTTCCGTGTTAGGTATGTTGTTTGTGTACCTTGGACGTTTCGTTTCTTGTTTTGTCGTTGTGTTTATAAGTCTAATAAACATGTATGCATATCACGCTGCGCCTTGGTCTGACCCGTTCATCAACGAGCGTGACAGTTGCACAGGTAAACATTTGGTGAAACAGATTTCAGTTTCCATGCATTAAAATCACTGGCCACGAGAAGAGGCGCCTCTGGATGTACATTTTCTTGTTTGCTTATGGCCCTATACAGCCCGTTGACTGCGGTATTAGTGCCAGCATCAGTTAGAAAATAGACAGCTACAAAAAGTATAGATGTAAGGGATCGGGGGTTGGCTGGGTCTAGACAGAGTCTGACACTTCCCCGATCTACAGAGAGGGGGAGTCATCAGACTCGATCTGGTTCACCTGAGTTCTGAGCACACCTGTCAGTAATTAGTGTAGGATATAAGGTGTGCTCAGAAGCTCAGTCGGTGCGAGGTATTGTTCCATTGTGACTTGCTAAGCGTTTTGTTCCGAGAGAGAGAGAGAGAGAGAGAGAGAGAGAGAGAGAGAGAGAGAGAGAGAGAGAGAGAGAGAGAGAGAGAGAGAGAGAGAGAGAGAGAGAGAGAGAGAGAGAGAGAGAGAGAGAGAGAGAGAGAGAGAGAGAGAGAGAGAGAGTGTTTTTGATTACCCGTGTATCGACCTGTGCCTTGTTGTTTGACTCCCCGAATTGCTTAATCCTCTGCTTGTTTATCCCAGTGATTACCGTACTCTGACCCTCTGCCTGTGCCCTCGACTACGACTACGCCCGCTCCCTTGGTACCTCTGCCTGTCTCTGCCTGGCCCCGTTTTGACCACAGCCCGCCCGACTACGATTAAGCTATTCCCTTGTCTGTACTCTAATAAAGCATCGCTATTCTGCGATTGGATCTTACCACTCTGTCCGAGTATTCATTACAATAGATAGGTAAATAGTATGTTCTGCAGCTTATCATGAGGTATTCTAACTCAGGCAAGCAAAAACTTGAGACTTCCTTAACATTAGAGATCACGCAGCAGCTGTTGTTAACAAGGTTATGTAATTATAGTTGACTGGGCCACAATGGGCCCCACAAAAAGGCAGGGATGGCCTAATCTGAAACTAGAAATACATTTTGTTTAATGTAGCCTAATAAACTGCATGCTTTCCTGAGTCGTAGTTGGAGGACCACA